>NC_090228.1:18320198-18620198 GCF_024489055.1 Chanodichthys erythropterus
CACGCTGCAAATACTCACAACACATCCAAATACAGAAACACGCTGCAAATACTCACAACACATCGAAATACAGAAATGCACTGCAAATACTCACAGCGCAACCAAATACAGAAACACACTGCAAATACTCACAACACATCCAAATACAGAAACACGCTGCAAATACTCACAACACATCCAAATACAGAAATGCACTGCAAATACTCACAACACAACCAAATACAGAAACACACTGCAAATACTCACAGCGCAACCAAATACAGAAACACACTGAAAATACTCACAGCGCAACCAAATACAGAAACACACTGCAAATACTCACAGCGCAACCAAATACAGAAACACACTGCAAATACTCACAACACAACCAAATACAGAAACTGCACTGCAAATAGCACAAAGCTCAATGTGCTGAAACTGCAGGAAACACATGCAAATATAAAAAACACCAACAAATTAAGAAAAAACCTTCATCAGTTTGACAACACATGTGCTGTAAATAATCACAACACAACCAAATACAGAAACGTGCTTTGTTACGTTGAGCATGAGCACTAACTCTCCCAAAACAAAAGGTCTACTGTTAGAACACAGCTAGTTCTAGACTAAACCCACTCTGACCCAATGATTTTCACAGCCGAGATCAAACAGACAGGCATATGTCACAATAAGAGTGCATAAGGGAGTTTTAAGGACAGAGTTTATATATAGAGTCACTTGGCTAAACTAGGTCAAGGTTGGCTGTGGTGGAAATTGCACAGACAGTCTCATTAGTCGAATCACAACTCGAAAAGGTGAAGCAAAATAAAATCAAAGTTAAAATACCCTTATATATCAAGTATATTCACTTAAGTAGCTATATTTATTACAAGTTATATCTGTGACACTAAATTAAATCAAGTATATCAAGCATTCATTATTCTCTACATGTCTGTGATTGCGTCCCTTCACTCAGCATTTTTTGTCTCAGCATGGACAAACATATTTCTTCTTTTTAGAAACTTGTCACATTGCGCCTGGTTAGGACACAATGTCAGGTCATCCGGGCCATCAGCAGTGGGCAGTGAGTTCACTGCTTGTGTACCTGTTGCAGACTGACTCCTCTCAATCTGCAGTGGAATCTATCAGCAGTCTGTGACAAGTTCTGATCTGCTCCTGACTGCAGTATTGTGTGCATGTGTATGTGTGTGTGACATGGCACTTGTAGAACCAGTCATTGTGCTACTCCTCGAACTCCCTCGGGCACTTCCACTGTCAACACATTGTAAATCAGATGTGCTAACAAATGCACACCTACAGATGCACATGCCAACACACATATACGCCTTATGCCACACCATATAAATCGAGGTATATACGAGGCAACCATATAATTATACACATTATATACTACAACAACAAAAACACAACTAACTCTTCACACAATGCACAAGAAATACAAACACAAGCTTCACCTTGAAGAGGTTTTAGTAATGTATTACCAATAAAATATGAAAATGTTAATTTACTTTGTATGATTACGTAAACTTCTGCACTTTTAAGTTTGATTTCTCATCTTACAGTAAGTCTAAAATTTTTGAAATTTGTTCCATATGAAAAGTTTTTAAGTCAAATTATCTATTATTTTTTGTCATTGGATAGTGATCTATAAACTAATTTTATGGATAATAAAACTAGGTTTTATTATGTTCATTTGTTAAAGAGAGATTTGTAGACAAAGTAACACATTTGGCTTTGTAGGTAAACAAATATATATATAGTTTTTATTTGAAGTGAAAAGTTCAAGTTAGAATCTTTGAGTAATACGACCCCCTCAGAGTTGTTTTTTTTTTAAATGGTCATTTATTAATTATTATAATAGTTTATAAATTGGTTATAGTTAAAAAAATTCTAAATAGCATAATAGTTTTTGTTTTATAATTTTAGAAAAGATGTGAATTAGATGTACATTTCAAACATTTTTATTGTTCATCATAAACTATAAGCCAATTGTCACAGTTATGTTCAGTTTCTCTGTCTTGTTTAGTTTAAGTCATAGGCTACATTCAATCTGTCAGTACAAATTTTTGTGCATATCTGATTGAAATCTGATTTAGCAAGTGGTTTAGCGAGCCATAGGTTTCATTTTCAGTTTGCCTGATTTCTAGTCATTAATCAGTTGTCATGGTTTCTAATTAGTTCTCCTCACCTGTTCCTTGTTCTGTTGATCATCATTCTCTGTGTATTTAAGCCTTCAGTGTTCCTCAGTTATTTGTCTTGTGTTAATGTTATGTTAGTTTGTATATAGTTCTATGTTAATTAAAGTCTAATTCTTGTTTTATTCCACGTCACACATCATCCTTTGGAAAAGGATCAATTTTTTTTTTTTTTTTTTTATCAAAAAACTGTTAAACAGTAATATTGGGGAATATTATTACTATTAAATTAGCTGTTTTCTATTTTAATTTTAAAATGTATTTTACTCCTGTGATAGCAAAGCTGTATTTTCAGCAGCCATTACTGAAGTCTTCAGTGTCACATGATCCTTCAGAAATCATTCAAATATGCTGATTGGTGGTCAAGAAACATTTCTTATTATTATCAATGCTGACAACAGTTGTGTTGCTTATTATGTTTGTGGACATATAATATATTTTTTTTATTTGATGGATTATTTGGATTATTTGATGAATAGAAAGTTCAAAATAACAGCATTTATTTGAACTAGAAATCGTTACAAATGTCTTTACTGTCATTTTAGTTCAATTTTTATATATATATAAAAGCATGCTGTCTGTCATGATTAAATTATTCAACCAAACTGTCAATGCATAAATTTAATTATTTATTTTACATTAATGACAACTTGATAAATAAATAGCAAAAATCAAATGGCAGTTGGGACAGTTACCATGATTTTTAATGTTGTGCCATAATTTCTCCTTAGACAAGATTGTTTTTGATGTCTTGGGAGGACTAGATGGGCTTCTGTCTCTTTGAACTTATGTTCTGACTCTAAATACCTCGAAATTATGAGGGTCAAATTGCAAAACCTTACAATAACAAACAATTCTATCATAAAGCACCATGAACAAGCCATTCTCACAAATATGGTGCTGTATGTTTACCACAAACTAATACCAGTTTTTGGACAGTATGTCTCCATGTCCATGTTACAGCCTGAAAAAGAAAGCAAACTGTACTCATGAGGAACCCCGTAATGGTGGAAAAAATGAGAAAACCACTAATAAACACAAACAAACATGACATGAGAAGCTAGCCCAAAGAGCAGCCCAAGATAAACATACGGATATATTTTGAGAGGTGCTATGACATCATCATGACAACCTCCAGCGGCGGGTAGGGGCTAAAAATAGCAGAGACGTCAACGCACTGGTACATATATGTCCATGAGCGAAGTACGGCATTCCAGAGATAACAGCAGATGGCTAGAAGATTCTGCCCTCTTCACGGGAAACAATAACAGCCCGCACACACACTTCAGACAAGAGCATCTTTAGGCCAAAGGTGTAGTTGCTCACAAACACACAGAAACATGCATAATATGTCCTCCAGACTGAAAGAGGGGGGACTTTTTATGCTTTCACTGTGTATATGAAGCTCGTCCTGGTGGAAAAAGTGTATCAGAATCCTTGAAAGCGCTATAGCGTAGCAACTATACTCTGAAGACGAATGTTCCCTTTGCCTTATTATGGACAGACCCTGTTATGGTAAATAGTTTTGGTCACAGTTGAACTACACTTAAAGACTCCTCTGTTGACATATAAACTTCAAACAGGAAGTTGAGGGAGACTCATTCTTTTTTTACATAGCCAATAGCCATTGATTTATGTCATAGCCATGAACTTTGATTTGCTAATTACTAATGCTAGTTGGAGGCAGGAACTATTATATTGTAGTTTTAGAGAGAGTGTAATTGGACAAATACAAGTTGTAAATTTGAAATAGAGTGTCACCCATCTACTCACTTGTGTTTATACTCATGCCCTTGCAAACCATACAAACTCAACCTTTCGGTAACACTTTAGAATAACTCACGCTATGAAGCATTAGTTAAGCATTAGTAAATAGTCAATTCATCATTTATAAAACATTAATAGACATTAGTAAGCCATTTATAAATACAGCTATAAATGCTTTGTTCTTGATTTATAAGCATATCTATAATGAGTTTAATAATTGTATTTTCATACTTTATTAATGATTAATTTATCATTTCTAAATTATGTATTTCATTATTCACAAACCAGTTATTTAGAAGTTGTCAGTGGTTCATAAGATCATTTAGGAAGTGTGACTAAATGATTAATACAATATTTAAATGTACATTTATGCATCTTATTATTTAGACATATAGTAATAGTTACTTAGTGTGTTAATAAATGCTTTATTAACATATTCCTAGTGTCAAAACTTCCACGGTACTAACTTTAAAACATTAGAGAACAGCAGTGCAGAAGATCACTGAACCTTTAAATCTCATTTATAAAAGCTTTACAGAGCATAAATAGTGCTCACTTTAGATGAGCTCACAAAAATAGTTAACTGACAACTTCTAAATGTTTTATAACTACCTGAATTAATCATGAATTGCAGTAGGAATGTGTGTTAATAAAGCATTTATTAACACACTAAGTAACTATTACTATGTGTCTAAATAATAAGATGTATAAATGAATGTTTAAATAGTTTATTAATCATTTACTTACACTTCCTAAATGAACCACTGACAACTCCCAAATAACTGGTTTGTAAATAATGTAATACTTAATTTAGAAATGATACATTGATAATTAATAAAGTATGAAAATACAATTATTAAACACATTATAGATATGCTTATAAATCAAGAATAAAGCAATTATAGCTGTATTTATAAACTACTTACAAATGTCTATTAATGCTTTATAAGTGATGAAATAACTATTAACTAATGCTTAACTAATGCTTCATAGTGTGCAGTTATTATAAAGTGTTACCAAACTTTCCAACTTGTAGATTCTATATAAAGATTAAAAGAGTTAAAAGCTTAGTGGTTGTGACAGTGACGTCGGTTCATTTATATCAGTGGTGTAGTTCATTTATAGGCTAACTTTAACTTTACTTCTGGTGATTGCAGTTAGGCTTCAAAATGCTAAAAACTGTGTTCAGCTTATCCTGGTGAACAAAATGTGTAAGAATCATAAACTTTTGTTGGTCACAGAGCTTATTTCTGCAATTATCCAAATGTCAATGGAAAAATCTTATTGGGTTATTGTCAAGGGAGCCAGTGAAATGCTAACTTCCTTGTTGGCCTACAAAAATACATGATCCCTGCAGCTATTCATATGTCTGCTAACTTTTAGCAGAACACAAGAAAAAAAAACAGACATCGGACTAAAAGCCACCCGTTTTTTGTTGGGTTATTTAATGGAATGAAAACAGCTTTAAACATGCCTATGTTTTAATTTCTGAATAACTTGGCATTCACTGGCATTACATATACATCACATTACAGAAGTAAAATTGGCTATGAATACCGTTTTTCCTCCTTCTTGTTTTGATGTACACAAAGGAAGATATTTGGAAGAATGTTTGTAACCAAGCATATCTCGACCCCCATTTACTACCATAGTATTATGGTAGTCAATGTGGAGGGGCAAGATCTGCTTGGTTACAACCATTCTTCCAAATATCCTCCTTTGTGTTCAGCAGAACAAAGAAATTTCTACAGGTTTGGAACAACTTGAGGGGGAGTAAATGATGACACAATTTTCATTTTTGGGTGAAATATCCCTTTAAGTTTAACCATGTTAGCTTAGCATGACCTATCAAACTTGCTCACTGGCAGGCTAACTATTCCATATCCCAGATTTATATCATCAAGCAAGACACATTCAAAGAACAAGACCCTGAACAAGTCGAACACTTAGACGTTGTGTATTTGATTTATTTATAATTTGACTCTAATAGCGACATAAAACAACCACTTTTGTGTGTTCTTGTTTTCACGTCATTCACCTTTCAGATTGTAATAGAACCGTTCAACAGAAATTGCTGTGTTGTTCTGTTCTTTTGCAATGAGGGGGAAGTCATTTCACTTCCCTATATAAAAGTGCACCTGCTTACCCTGGTCCAGTTGTGCTGTGATATGCCTGAACTGTAGCCGCTTATAGTTTTATTAATGACATGCTGTGCCTAAACTCAATCCAAAGCTGCAAATGAGTCAGAACCACTGTGTGAGTCACTCCGAGAAACATAGACTATTGACCATGAAACTTAAAGGGATAGTTCACCTCAAAATAAAAACCCTGTCATCATTTAGTCACCCTCAGTTCAAAACCCTTATGACTGACATTGTTCTGAGGAACACAAAAGAAGAAATTTGCTATGCATATAATAGCTTTAAAGGATTAGTCCACTTTCAAATAAAATTTTCCTGATAATTTACTCACCCCCGCATGTTATCCAAGATGTTCATGTCTTTCTTTCGTCAGTTGAAAAGAAATTAAGGTTTTTGATAAAAACATTCCAGGATTTTTCTCCTTATAGTGGACTTCAGTGACCTCCAGACGGTTGAAGGTCAAAATGACAGTTTCAGTGCAGCTTCAAAGGGCTGTAAATGATACCAGACGAGGAATAAGGGTCTTATCTAGCGAATCGATCGGTCATTTGGAAAAAAATACAACTGTGTATGCTTAATTCCGTATTCTTCAAAAAGCTTACGCTGTATGTCCTACGCCTTCCCTATTCAACTTACAGAACGTCTGGGCGCCAGTTTCATTTTTTTACGATTTTTTAGATAAGACCCTTATTCCTCGTCTGGTATCATTTAAAGCTCTTTGAAGCTGGTCATTTTGACCTTCACCCGTCTGGAGGTCACTGAAGTCCACTATAAGGAGAATAATCCTGGAATGTTTTCATCAAAAACCTTCATTTCTTTTTGACTGAAGAAAGAAAAACATGAACATCTTGGATGACATGGGGGTGAGTAAATTATCAGGAAAATTTTGTTTGAAAGTGGACTAATCCTTTAAAGTACAGTTAGTTGTTATTCACTCTGTCTAAATTAAGACAGTCTAAATGATTCATTCACGAATCAGGCCTCAAAACTCGCTGACTCAAAAATCCAGTCACAGCGATTAACAGCGCATTTAAGGATAAGATTGCTGATGAATTTTGTTCCTACAAAGCACTTGAATGGCTTCTGAGGAATTGTAATGCCGAGCAGGAGTCAAATGGACCAATTTTATTATACTTTGTTACAATCTTGCTCAGCATTATGACAAGAAAACATTGCTCAAGTAGATATATCTGTTTTGTCTTTCTGCCACTTCAGCTAACGGAGCGTTACGGTTCTTCTGCGGCCAGGGCCATCTGTGGATGTGTGTGTGGTAATGCACCTCCTCTCCCGTAAGTCATCATATCATGAGGTTCTCTGATGTGCATGATGAGATTCCCAAAGCTTCTGGGCCTCTCCTCAGAGAAATAAGTGGGAGAGAGCGAGAAAGTGGAAGGGGAAAAAAGACAGTCGACATCATCCATCCTGGCCTTTTAAGGAGAGCTCCTGCGGAGTCTATGAGGAGCTGGCCCAGTTTCACACAAGCTCGCTATAATTACTGAAAAAGGGATATGCTGCATGAAACAAACAGCTGAAAGTACATTTTAAATGGATAAAAAATAGTTGCATATGTATTCATACAAAAAAAAAAAAAAATCACACAGTAAATTCTTCAATTGGGGAACATTGGATGGTTTTAAAGGAACAGTCTCTTTATTTTTTGTTGTTGTTGTTGAATAAATAAAGCAATACAGGTCTATATGAACATAATTTTAGTAAGCAATTACATCATTTTAATTTAACCCTTTCAGTTTTAGAAGATTAAAAAGGTTTCACTTGAAAAAAATGTATCTTTCCCATTTTCACACTTGAAATTAAGGGTGGTGAATAATAATATTTATTTTAAGTGTTTTTTTTTTTGTTTTTGTTTTTTAAATCATATTTTCAGGTATTTATGCATACAGCTTGTACAGGATCAAATTTATTGTGCAATAATTTATAGCTGCAAAACATTATGAGTAATGCAACATGTCTGTGGTGAGTATTCTGTTCTATTCCACATTCAGTCCTGGCATACGCAAACCTGGCGTCACATGACAAGTTTGCTCGTAAGCTGTAGCAGCGGGTTGGTTATTGTGAATTTGGAGAGGGTCATATGAATCATAATGCTTCCACAGTCCACTGCACTGCTGCCCATCAGATAAACAGCACAGAAATGACTCTATGTTTGCTGCTATCCCTTACTGAATAATAAGTATACTTAGGTTCATTCTATTAAGTATACTTAAGTAAAGTTCAAGTATATTATACTTTAAGTATACTAGTATCAATGTACTAGTGGTTTACTTGTAAGTGTGCTATTTCAATACAACTTGGGACTAAATTGGCCCACCTTTTAGTGTATAAGTGTAACAATAGTAAACTTTGAGCACACAACTAGTTTGCAACTACGTTTTTTGTTTGTACTACAACTATACTACAAGTGAACTTGTAGGTATGCTGATAGTTACTAGGTAAATACTTGTAGCACATTTTTCAAAGTACACTTTGAAGTATACTCTCAGTAAACTACTAGTTCAGTAGTTCAGTAGTCCTGCAAGTATACTTGTTAGTTTTCTTTAAGTGAACTTAACATCATACTTATGGTTTAATATTTATATATTATTTTTGCACTGTAAGTATATGTTCCTATTTAGGATTTCATTTTTATACTTGAAATATAGCTTATATACCTTCAACTGTACTTTAACTCTTTTCCCGCCACTGCCTCCAGCATTTTTTAAATAAGTTGCCAATTAGCGCCAGCATTTTTTACCATTTTTTTACAAAACTTTCGTGGCCCCCAGAATATTTTATCGTATGAATATTTGAACATGTAATATATCAAAAGAAACAACGGAGCCTCTGCTTTTAAACAAACAAACAAACAAAAAAAGCCATTCTATTCTAGAAAATTTGAGAAAATCACATTTTTTTGTCAAAAACATTTGATCAAAACATAAGATCACTTCCATCAACACTCCCGAAGCTTGAACAGTCCTATTCCTCGTCCTGGGTCGACATTTCATTCGGTAACGTTAGGAAGTTTTCATTTATATGCTGTTTAACGTTTGATGATATTTTACATGTGCATAAGCAATAATTCTATTGCTTGTTTCTGCTTCTTCGCCCGTGTTTTGAACCGGAGATTCTGTACTCTTTCAGAAGATGTGTAAATTCTGTCAATGGTGGGGAAAGAGTTAAGTAGATTTGGAGTGAATTCCTATGTACTACCAGTGGACTACACAAATTCAGCATTTATTAATCTTTGTTAATGTTATTGTCAATATTTACTAATACATTAGTATGTATTAGTAAATATTAATACATACTAATGTATGTATTAAAATGCGAAGTGCTCCTTCCCTTCGCTTTCCCTATAAAACTTTATCAAAATTATTACACAACTAATTTTTCTGTATTATGCAGATCAGACAAGTAATTTGGAAAATATCACTCTAAAAAAAAAAAAAGACCAAGATTCTGTGCACATACACACAAGAATGCCCCTAAAGTAATAATTAACAATTTTTACAACGGAAGTGATTCAATCAAAAAACAACTTTAGCTCGATAATAATTTTGTGAAAAGCGCTATATAAATGAAGACGACTTGACATTATTAAAAACTTTAACATTAGTAAATGCAGTATGAACTAATATGAACAAACATTGAACAACTGTATTTTCATTAACTAACATTAATGAAGATTAGTAAATACAGTAACAAATTTATTGCTCATGGTTAGTTCATGTTAGTTAATCCATTAACTAATGTTTAACTAATGAACCTTATCGTAAAGTGCTACCAAAATTCACATACTCTGAACTCGGAACATTTCTGTTTTCTTTATAAATCAATATTTTCAAGCAATGTAAGTTCAAGACAGTACACTCTAAAAAATGCAGGGTTAAAAACAACCCAAGTTGGGTTAAATATGGACAAACCCAGTGATTGGGTTGTTTTGACCCAGCGGTTGAGTTTTATTTAATTCAACTATTGTTTAAAAATGATTATATGTCTGGCTTAAAATGAGCCCAAAATAGGTTGGAAATTAAAAATCAGACACATCATTACTAGAGGCAACAATAGTAATCAAAAGATGAACATTTATTAATAAGCAATTTAATACATGTTTATTATTTAATTATTATTAATTAAACATATTAATAAATGTTAATTTCCAACCTATTTTGGGTTCATTTTAAGTGATCAATAAAGTAATTTTTAAACATCAGTTAAGTTAAATAAAACTACCCAGCAGGTTGGGTTAAAGATTCAACCCAACAGCTGGGTCAAAACAACCCAATTGCTGGGTTTGTCCGTTTTTAACCCAACTTGGGTTATTTTAACCCAGCATTTTTTTAGAGTGTATGTAAAACTATGCGAAAAATGTATTTAATAGGTTACTCAATCAAAAGAGTAAACACAACTACAAGCCAAGTATACTAAGTATACTTAATTATACTTTTAAGTATATCTTGATCAAAAGATTGAGCACAAGTATAGACCAAATATACGTAGACTTTGCTGTCAGTATAAGTCAAGTGCACTTAAGTGTAATTTTATGTATATTTCTGAGAATTACACAAAACGTAGCCTGAAAATACAGTATACTTTCTCATTTTTAGTTTAAAAGAAGTATACTATTAGCACACTTGGATAAACCTTTTTTTTTGGTAAAGGATATTCTAATTTTGAATAACTACTGTCAGGTTTAAACAGCAATAAATGGGAACTGGTCAATAAATCATATTAATACACATCCCATATGAACACTTGATTCTGATTTTGTCAAAAAAATATGTGTTTTTTTTTGTTTCAAAGAAGTTTGCAAACTTTTAGCCATGATGTCTCAGCTTCCACATGATTCTTGGTTGAGCAAGACGAACTCGATAACCTGGTGTTGGGGACAACTGCCTCGACAGGCAGCGACGTGTCAAGTACAAACATAAAATAACCAAATTAACAAAGGGGCTCAGTCTAGCTCATTCTGAGCACCCAGTCAGAGACTGAACACATGCATACAGCAATATTTATTGCAGTGCCATGTTGAATGAGGATTATTTTGGGTACGCTCTGATCCCTAATCAAAATCCAGAATCAAAAGAGCTTTTAAATCGTTTGTTTTATATTTAGTTCTTACAAAACCATAATGAATTACATTAGATTACAAGCAGTGCATGTCCCGTAGACACTATGAGATTAATTTTAAATTAATTACAAAGTGAACAAACAACAGCTGTTCATTCAATCACTCATGTATGAAGCATCACCATTAGTATTGCTCAGCTAGGTTAGGGATTTGAACAAACCACTAAACATAAGTATTCAATTCAGCATTAAATGTTATGCTTTTTTGCATTTTCAACATTCTTTAGTGTGTAATGTTGCTGTTTAAGCATGAAAAATGTATGAAAAGTTACAAAGCACAAAGTCCAGTCCAAAGGGAGTTATTCTCTATATCAGTAAGCACTGATTCTGAACTCCCTCAAACGCTATGATTGTTGTCTTGAGTTTTCTTCCGGGAATGTGCACATCACAATATTCCTCATTTAAATAATTCCCACCCAAGGCACATGTAAAATAAAAATTGGGCGAGGCCTGGTTGAGTTGCGTTAGTAGTGTGAATTATTTACCAGTTATGGTAAGGGCGTGACATTTCTGAAACATGCTCGAAACGATTGACCAATCACAGCACAGAAGGAGGGGCTTCATAGAGACAGGAACTAAACAGAGAATTACTGATAGACTGGGAAGGAAAGTGCTGCAATCTTGTAAACTATTTAAAACATGTGTTTTGAAGATTCAAGCATGAAAACCTATTCTAGTAAACCCCAAAAACAAAATCAAGACTTTGACAAAGGGCATAATATGTCCCGTTTAAATGAAATCCACATTATCTATTTTGTAAATGCATGTTATTGATCTTATTGTGAAGGATTCATTCATACATGCAAACTGTTATAATTTGATTTTAGGGGTTTAGTCCGGTTAAACCTCATCACTCCACAATCAACTGCAAACTCTCCTTCAATTAACGCCTACACTCTAAAAAATGCTGGGTTAAAAACAACCCAAGTTGGGTTGAAAATGGACAAACCCAGCAATTGGGTTGTTTTAACCCAGCGGTAGGGTTAAATGTTAGCCCAACCTGCTGGGTAGTTTTATTTAACTCAACTATTGTTTAAAAATTACTGTATTGCTTAATTAAAATGAACCCAAAGTATGTTGGAAATGAAAATTTATGAATGTTTAATGAATAATTATTAAACAATAAACATTTATTAAATTGCTTATTAATACATTTATGTCAATAAACTATTAAACTATTAAATTTATATTAATAAAATATTAAAGCTTATTAAAAAACATTCACCTTTTGTCTATTATTGTTCTCTCTAATTGCATCTGGTTTTTAATTTCCCAACTATTTGGGTTCATTTTAAGCTAGCCATATAGCACTTTTTAAACAATAGTTGGTTTAAATAAAACTACCCAGCAGGTTGGGCAAACATTTAACCCAACCGCTGGGTTTGTCCATTTTCAACCCAACTTGGGTTGTTTTAACCCAGCATTTTTTAGAGTGTACAATGCCAAGTCTCTGCCCTACATTTTTTTCTTTTTCGATAATCCTTTACACAGACATTCATCACAATACAGGAGAAAAGATCTGTCATCACTCCCATTTCATCAAGACTTTCAACTTCAGGAGAGACGATCTTCACCTGGCAGACAATAAAATGGGCAAAAAAAGTTTTGAAGATTTACATTGAAGGCGGCATCTAGACTAGAATATCAGAGACATGAAGGGATAGTTCACCCAAAAATGAATCATTTACCCATCATTTACTCAGCCTCAAGTTCTTCCAAACCTGTATAAATTTCTTTGTTCTGCTGAACACAAAGGAAGATATTTGGAAGAATGATTGTAACCAAGCAGATCTCGCCTTTCATTGACTTTCACAGTATGTTTTTTTAGGCAATGGGATGTGAGTTCTGCTTGGTTACAAAACCTTGAGGGTGAGTAAATGATAACAGAATTTTTATTTTTGGGTGAACTATCCCTTTGAGGGTGAACGTTATTTTGACCTATAGAAACCAACTAGAAACCACCTAGAACACTCTAGCAACTGCATAACAACACACTGACACTTCAAATCGCAAAACACTTCAGCAACAAAAATTGCAATGCCCTGGCAACAACCATAGCACTCACATTTTCAACATGTCAAATCTATAGAGGTTGAACTACAGATGTGATTATCAGTGATTTCAGAGCACTATATACAGAAACAGTCTTTGACTTTTCTGTTTCATTAAACAAGAGCTCTGTCTATTAAAAGTTCATGCTTTTGAACTTTGTACAGAGTCAGTTAGGGTGACAGTCACTGGGAAATATATAGGGAGGCAGGACCTGTTGCTATAACCATTATTTCTGTTGGCAGGCAAATAGCAATTCACAATTATTCACACCATCTCTCTATCTTCTCTCTGGGATGTCGCTTTTCTGCTAAATAAGCGATGCCCAAACAGTACTTCTCTGTTGCCATGCCAACGGCGGTACTGTATCCCTCACTAAAGTGAGCCCCCACCTCCGCACTTGGCAGACCTTCGAACGCAGAGAGAAACTTCAATTACTTTTCCTCCCGCTGCAGTACCTATTACGGTCAAACGAGACGACATGGCCGGCCTAGAAGAGCGCATGGGCCTGCGTAAATCTGCACCCATCGTCTAGCGCAGTGACAGCAAGGGGTCACAGGGTCGCTCCTTCAGGTGATGTGTTTCCATAGCGCTGTGCACACAGAGGAAAAGACCATATATGGCTAGTTCTTTATTTATGACATTCTCTTGCCTTTTACTAGGTGACCGTTTAACTGCAGAGCCTGAAACGGGCGGACTGCGCAAGCTCACTTCTGTAGGTGGAGAGCAAATGCCTTCACTGTTTATGCTTCTGCAAATGTCTCCTTTTGTCCATGTATGAACTGGGTCAGATATATGATGATTGTGCAGAACCCAGACGTAGCCTCAGGAATAACATGACTTTAGCAGTAGTGCGGGAGAGTTTAATGAGACACAGTCCTGAAGTCTGGAGATCGTTCGGAAGGATGACAGGGACAGCACACTTACAATAGCAGGCCATGTGGGTTTTGTGACAGGTTATGTTCGGATTGAAATACTAGAATGGTGCGTATGTGAGGTATGCATTGTATGCTGCCTATTAATTCTCAAAATAATATGTGAACATGCACCCAGGAGGTAAATGTTTCAAGCATTTTTGTGATGTGACCTCACTACATTGCATATTTAAAAGCAAGCATCCATATATCATCACTTAGCATGTTATATACAATTGAGCTCGAAAGTTTACATACCCCTTGCAAAATCTGCAAAAATGTTAATTGTTTTAACAAAATAAGAAGGATCATAAAAATTGCATTTTATTTAGTACTGTCTTGAATAAACTATTTCACATAACAGATGTTTACATTAAGTCCACAAGACAAAAATGACCCCGTTCAAAAGTCTACATTCCCTTCATTCTTAATACTTTGTGTGGTTACCTGGATGATTCATGGCTGTTTGTTTGTTTTGTGATGGTTGTTCATGAGTCCCTTGTTTGTCCCGAGCAGTTAAATTTGCCATGTTCTTCAGAAAAATCCTCCAGGTCCTGCAGATTCTTTGATTTTCCAGCATCTTTTGTATATTTGAACCCTTTCCAGCAGTGGCTGTAGGATTTTGAGGTCCATTTTGTCACACTGAGGACAATCGAGGGACTCAAACACAACTATTAAAAAAGGTTCAAGCATTCACTGATGCTCCAGAAGGAAACACGATGCATTAAGAGCTTTTTGAATTGGATGAACAGGATAAATAGTACTTTTTTGTCTTCTGGGAAACATGTAAGCATCTTCTGTAGCTTCCGAAGGGCAGTACTAAATGAAAAAAATATGATCTTTAAACAAAATAAGAAAAAAAATGCACATCATCTTCTTGTTCAAAAGTTTTCACCCCCAGACTCTTAATGCATAATTTTTCCTTCTGGAGAATCAGTGAATGTTTGAAACAGTACTAAATAAAAAATAACATGCAATTTTTATGATCCTTCTTATTTTGTTAAAACGATTAACATTTTTGCACATTCTGCAAGGGGTAAACTTTCAAGCTCAACTGTACACTGCCCAGCCAAAAAAAAAAAAAAAAGTGGCTGTTTGGAATTAAAGAGGCAAATACTTGAGAGTCTATGACTGGATCATTATTGCTGTGATTATTATGTTTCTAGCATGTTATATGTTTGGTTTTTAACCCTAACTGATGGAGCTTTTCATTTCTTAAACAACCATGTAGGAAGACACATCATAGCCATATTCCAGGATGACAATGTCAAGATTAATCAGGCTCAAACTGTTAAAGAATGGTTGGGAGAGAGCATTTTCATACATGAATTGGTACCTCCAAACCTAAATTCCTTGAAAGTCTTTGGGATGTGCTGGAGTAGACTTAAATTGACAATACAATATCTTGGCCAAAAACTGATGCACCTCTTGAATAAATGTTGTGATAGGCAACTAATTAAAAATTTCTACTAACACCAAGTGCAAATAGCTTGCCTGCACTAACTCCTCTCACCACTGTCTGACTGAGGCAGAAAAAAATTACAAAAGAACTCCTGATAATAGATGAAGTAGTGGTGTAGAGAGTAGGTGGTGTTGTCTTTCGAATGCCACCTTTTTTTAAATTCATTCTACTCCCTTTCTCCCATTGTTAATTTTAAATATAAAGTAAGAAAAAAATGTGAAATAAAGTGCCTAACGGTTAAGTAATGTCCCAATAAGGCAGCATCCATTTATAATTTTAATAAATATAATCATATACACAGAATATGTTGTTAATATTGCATACTGTTTTATCATAGGCTACACTGCACAGAGGTGCAAATAGTATCTAATATTTTAGCCACTATTGGCACTATTTGCACTAAGTACAAGTATTATCTATTTGCATTTAGTACACATAGCAACTAAGAAAAAAACTTCACTTCTGTTATCTATCACTTAAGGTAACAGTGTAAATAGCATCTATCATGCAAATAGCCATTGCCAATTAAAAACCGTTGAATATGTTACTTAATATATTACTTATTCAATAATATGTCAACAAATGTCCTTTGTAGCTTGTCTGTGAACTTTTACCTTTCTATAGAGTTTTGACGAATTGGTAGCTAATTCTTATGAATTTGTACAATTTCATTAGTACATTATCCTGCTGATGGTTAGATTTAGAAGTCTAAAAATGGTACTTTCCATTTGTGAAGGAAATTTATAATTTTTTATCAAACATAACCATCATTTCTTTTTCTTGCAGGATTAACATTTGTATGCTTTGCAAACTAAATGTCCCCAACGCTTGGCCAAAGTGTCTAAAAATGTGTGAGAATTTAACAAAAGAGGAAACAAAACTAGATGCTGTCTGAATGTGACAAGAAAGCTAGACAGTTGTCTGAATATATATTTAACTTCATGACCCTGGCTACAAACTGAATCCAAATTTGCTTTTACCTAGTAACAGAGAATTATATATAAGAAGATCCAATCACATTAGTGAAAATTATATAATGATTAATTTTACCTTTGCCATAAAACTTTTGCTATAAAAACTGTTGTACTCTTTTGGTCAGGGGAATTCTCTGAAATCCTCTCGGCCGTGATTAAAGTATATTCAAAGGCATTATCTGGAGTCTATCTGGTTACTGCTGCCCAGCAGGTTAGTGGAGCACTAGAGACCTTATTCCCAAGTGATAGTGTTCATAAAGAGCGAGACGTTGTCAGACTCAGCAGGTTGTCGATTATACATGCTAGAGGATAAATTTGTAAGTGTCGATTAGTAGAAGCCCTCCGTTTAACTTAAGTAAGGTGCGTAGGGGAAAATCTACCACTAAATACAAATCACATACAAAATCACCACCTAGTAAAAAGGTTACGGTTTTCTTACACCACAGATTCAGGATCTGTAGTTGGTAAATTATTGGAGTAACCAGGAGCACATTCTGTGATATTGCTTTTACACAGCAGTTCAATTAACAAGAAGCTATTCCTATTTCAGCCAGTCACTTTTGTTCCTGATTGAATCAATATTTTGAACAAATCAGTTGAATGAATGGTTTAATGACTCATTTACAAAGGCAGTCACTGAAATGGTATATGTTATCATTTATTATAATATAAAGATCTTTGCTTTTGGCAAAGAAGGAGATGTGTTGATATTGTTTTTGTCAAATTGAAAACATTACACTGTACACTGCACACAATACACTGATTCATTCATGATCCGATGCTTCCTGAAGCAGTGATCGAAAACCGAAATCGGCCATCACTAAATAAGTCGTTATTTTGTTTTTTTGGCGCTCCAAAAATATTCTCGTCGCTTTATAATATTAATATTGAACCACTGTACTCGCATGAACTGATTTATATGTTTTTAGTACCTTTATGGATCTTGAGAGAGGAAGTGTCATTGCTCCCTATGAAGGCCTCACTGAGCCATCGGATTTCAACTAAAATACCTTAATTTGTGTTCTGAAGATTAACAAAGGTCTTATGGGTGTGGATCTGTGGAACGACATGAGGGTGAGTAATAAATGACAGAATTTTAATTTTTGGGTGAACAAACCCTTTAAGTGCATTCATTGTTGGATGCAGTATTCCACACAGTAAGCTCTGTTGTATACTGCATATTTTGGCAGATGCATTAGGTTAGCCTGTCTGGCCATTATCAGCCACAAATCAATCTGACTTCTGTCTCTTTAAGTTATACCGTAGTAAGCAAGTGATGCAAATGAAGCCAAGGGCTGGGTAAACCAGGCACACACCACTTAAATGCACAAATGAAAGCTTGATCTGAAATGCACACGATTTGAAATCAATACTTAAGCCTAGTGCTTTGCTAAATCTCTCAATAGACACACAAGAGCTGCATTAGCAAGCATGTGTATTTGTCCAACAAGATGGCCGTTACAATGTTTGCCTACAAAACTGTGATACATCAGCCTTGATAAGAGCCAGAGAGATGTTAGATACAGATAAAACAGTGAGAAAAGCAGTGCGGGGATGGGAGGAGGTGGAAGGCTGGAGGAAGGCGATTCTCAGAACAGAAAATGACAAAAAGCAGATGCAAAGAAACAGAGAAAGGATGGAAGGCTATAACTTAGGTTAACTTCAGAAGAGCAGTTTAAGTACTCATATAACTGTGTGTGTGTGTGTGTGTGTGTGTGTGTCTTTGAGTGTTACGATGATTAAGACTAAAGAGTTAATACTGAGAGGAAAAAAGTTAAGAAAATGACATGGTAATAGACAAATGAGAGTGCGAAACAGCAAGAAGCAAGACCAGGAAATTATTTTGTGTAAACAGTATTATAAAAACCATTTATTTATATAAATGACATATTTTATTTTAAATGTATTTTTTTTTTAATTCATTTTTTATTGTTTTGTTGCATGTACATGTGTGTACATGTGTTTTGTAGTTCTGTGTGTGTGTGTGTGTGTGTGTGTGTGTGTGTGTGTGTGTGTGTGTGTGTATATATATATATATATATATATATATATATATATATATATATATATATAAAATCACAGTACAGTCCAAAAGTTTGGAACCACTAAGATTTTTTTATGTTTTTAAAAGAAGTTTTGTCTGCTCACCAAGGCTACATTTATTTAATTAAAAATACAGTAAAAACAGTAATATTGTGAAATATTATTACAATTTAAAATAACTGTGTACTATTTAAATATATTTGACAAAGTAATTTATTCCTGTGATGCAAAGCTGAATTTTCAGCATCGTTACTGCAGTCTTCAGTGTCACATGATCCTTCAGAAATCATTCTAATATGCTGATTTGCTGCTCAATAAACATTTATGATTATTTTCAATGTTGAAAACAGTTGTGTACTTTTTTTTTCAGGATTCCTTGATGAATAGAAAGTTCAAAAGAACAGCATTTATCTGAAATACAAAGCTTCTGTAGCATTATACACTACCGTTCAAAAGTTCGGGGTCAGTAAGAATTTTTATTTTTATTTTTTTGAAAAGAAATTAAAGAAATTAATACTTTTATTCAGCAAGGATGCATTAAATCAATCAAAAGTGGCAGTAAAGACATTTATAATGTTACAAAAGATTAGATTTCAGATAAATTTCTATTCATCAAATAATCCTGAAAAAAAAAATATTGTACACAAATATTTTGTACAATTGTACACATTAAATGTTTCTTGAGCAGCAGATCAGCATATTAGAATGATTTCTGAAGGATCATGTGACACTGAAGACTGGAGTAATGATCCTGAAAATTCAGCTTTGCCATCACAGGAATACATTACTTTGTGAAATATATTCAAATAGAAAACAGTTATTTGAAATTGTAATAATATTTCACAATATTACTATTTTTACTCTATTTTTAACCAAATAAGTGTAGCCTTGGTGAGCATAAGATGTCTTTCAAAAACATTAAATCTTACCAACCCCAAACTTTTGAACAGAAATTGTAAATTTGTATATATATATATATATTATATATATATATATATCCAGGAGTACCTCAATCAATGACATCCTTGTGTACTCCCAGAGCCTGGCCGAACATCACTACCACGTTTCTGAGGTCCTCCTCAAGCTCCACGAACACCAGCTATACCTCAAGGCCAAGAAATGTAATTTCCACCAGCCATCCATCCAATTCCTTGGTTATAGTATCAGCCAAGAAAGGATCCAGATGGACGAGAGGAAGGTGGAAGCAGTCCAGTCCTGGCCAATTCCTACAACCAGCAAAGAACTTCAGCGATTTCTGGGATTTTCAAACTTTTACCAATGCTTCAACAAAGATTATAGCTTCATAACTTCTCCACTCACCAGTCTCCTCAAAGTCAGGCCCAAGTTTCTGTCCTGGACTTCAGAAGCCAACATAGCCATGAATACGCTCCAGAAAGCCTTTACATCTGCGCCGCTCCTAGTCCATCCTGATCCCAATCGCCCTGTCGTTGTGGAAGTCGATGCCTCCACTGCTAGAGTAGGAGCGGTTCCATTCCTGCAGCAGGGGCAGCCTCCTCAACTCCATCCATGTTCCTTCTTCTCCAGAAAACTCACCCCAGCGGAACAAAATTATGATATTGGGAATAGAGAACTACTGTCCACCAAGCTCGCCCTTGAGGAATGGAGGCATTGGTTGGAAGGGGGCCACCATCCTTTCACCATCCTCACCGATCACCACAAACTGGAATATCTTTGAGAAGCTAAAACGTTCAACCCCAGACAGGCCAAGTGGGCCGTTTCTTCACCTGATTCCAGTTCTCCATCACCTACTGTCCAGCGACCAAGAACGTAAAAGCAGATGCTCTCTCCCATCTCCATGGTGAGAGAGAGACCCCTGAAAATCCTGAACCTATCCTCCCTTCCAGTCTATTTGTGAGCCCCATCCAGTGGTCCCTGGACGAAGAACTCGAGGCCACCAATGCCTCAAAACCCACTCTGCCAGGTTGTCCACTAGATCACACGTACGTTCCACGCACTCAACATCTCCCTCTAATTCAGTCTGCATACTCTTCACTGGGCACTGGCCACCCTAGGACGAATCAAACCCTCTTGCTATTACGAGATTGCTTCTGGTGGCCTAACATGGCAAGGGATGTGAGTCCAGGGCTGTGCAGAGTGTGCCATGTTCAAGACCCCAAGTCAACTTTCCATCTGGTAAGCTGCTAGCTCTGTCCGTTCCACACTGTCCATGGTCACGGAACGCAAGATACAGGAGATAGGACGCTTCCTACGTACCTTCTGCCATAGCCACCAGAACTCCTGGAACTGGTCTCCAATATGGAAAAGGACTCTTAACCAGTGCTACTTACCTGATTCTCCTAACTTCAAATCTCAAATGGATTCCCGTTCTCCTCCTGTGTTTTCCTCGTGTTCTCCAGTGTCCACTTCATCCACTTGCAGATTTACATTTCTGATGTTAAAGTCGGCATGAAACGGAAGCTGTGATAGTCTTTTCTTCCCTATTGTGACGTATATATCCAAATGAAACGGCTTCTGGAATGAGAAAAATGTAGGGCGGAATTCGCTTTTGTCCTTCGGGATGTGACTGACTTGTAGGAAGTTGGCCATTGCTAACTAAATAGAGGCAAATCTGAATGCCAGTTTGCAGTCAGTTGATTGTGGAGGATGTAGAGCCTGGCAAGCAGGGCTTGACATTAACACCCGCCAGCCCGCCAAATGCGGGTAGATTTCAGCTGTGGCGGGTAAGACAGCCACTCCCACTAGCCACTTTGACGGGTTGAATATAATGTCAGCCTACAGCCAAATGAAAAATAGCCAAGATCGTCGTATCACAAAATTACAATTCAGTCACAATTTTGTATCGATTAACTTGCGGTTAGTGAAGGCGGGATAGGAGGAATCGCGCTGAATGACACAACAGAAGCGCTCGCGTGCGCGCTTTATCTGTCGCGCGCGATCAGTTCTCCTTGCGCCTGAATACACGCACACACAGATGTCAAAATGCATCATGTGGAGTATCTCGCGTGAATACAGTCGGCTATGGCTTACGGCTAAGTGGGTAAAAACTGGATATGTGTCAGTATATGACGTCCATGCATTCAGCAACCTGTCTGTCATTAATGTTAATCAAACATCAAAAAATGTTAAATAAATGTATACATGTATGCTAAATAAACATATGTATCAGAATTTTTTTTTTTAAATTACTATTTGTAATTTGCTTCTTTGTTCTTTTTATATAGCCTAACAAAAATAACTATACATACCTGATATATACAATGTATAGTCTTGATTTGGGTGGTCAATCTGCATTTGTAAGTTTGAAAGGGTTTTAAATCCTGTAAATCAAGTAAAATGACTCAAAATCAAGTAATTTAAGCATGCCAGAGTCAGCTTTAATCATATAAAATGTAACTTCCCAACAGTAAAATTGTGGCCAGTGAAAATGCTGAGTGGCTAGTAACTTTGGAAAACCACTAGCCACATTGGCTGGTGAGCAAAAAAGTTAATGTCAAGCCCTGCTGGCAAGACACGTCATGAACAGAAGTTGTTTCGAGGGGGAGGGGAGGTTAACGTTTTTGATTAAAGATTATGAGGGCATATGAATTTAAAAAATAATAATAATGATGTGCACAGATAAATCATTTGTAATAAACATTGCAACATTATGTAAAAAAAAATAAGAATTGTCCATTTTTATTTTCCATCGCACAGTGGTGTGGGATGAGTTACTTTTACATTTCATATACACAGTTAGGTTTTACCTTAGCAAGCCCCACTAAGTAGGCAAGGGTGAGCTGATTCTGGATCAGGACTCTTACTTTAAACATATGGGTCATGTTGTCAGGGAGACATCTGTGATGCCAAAAGAAGCCCGCCCAACTCCCTCCATCTCTATAAACAGCTCAAGACGCTCTGTTAATGTCAGAAAGAAAGGTAAGCTTATGAGTCATATTACTGTGTACAGATTCCCAAAATACTATCTGTCTGCCTGCAACCTTTCATTTGACTGATCAATCACCTCTCACCTGCTCCTCCTCGCAGCGGGTAAGAATGCACAAAGGCAGGGATTTGTACTATGACAGCACCACATTGAGCAATGATACAACAACTCTAGAGTGTCTTCTGTTTTGCCAGTGTCCTGTATTAGTGCTAATATGGCTGAAAGACACCTATCTTCTTCATTATAACGCTCTCTTGATCAAAAACCTTCTCAACAACTTAAAAATATCTTCTCATGATGCTCACATCTTCTACCCTGCTGAAAAGATCTGCTTAACCTTCCCGGTAAAGCAGGTTTACCAACATGTTCTTCCCAGTGGGAACACCATCATACTAGTATGATGGTATCTCTATTTACTAAGGGATATTACCATGAAATGTTCCCCCACGTTTGGCTCAGTCCGTTTTTTTGTCAGTGTTGTACTTCCTCTATCCCATGCGAACAGCAGCTGAGTTCTCATGCCTTTGTCCAGGAAGCTCAGCAGTAGTGGTGAATCGTTTGAACTCTGTGGTTAAGTTTTACCTCAGGTCAGGAATGTCTCAGTCTGAAACTCATCAGCAAAAAGAGGGGTGGACATTACATGCAGCTTCCATCTATATTAAGTTAAGCGCCATGTGATATTTCAATGATTTTTGGTTCTTCTCAGCTAAAAAATGGCAATAGGCCTAATTCAATTTACACATGTACACAAAATCGCCTTGAAATTATGTGCACATAAATAAGTCCTTCAGATTTTTAATGTTGTTGTTTATATGTCTATTTTTAATATGCTTCAGGACAAATTGTGCAAATTCATCAGTCAGCACCATTGCTGAGTAGTGAGAACATAACTCAAGTGTACCAAAGACACAGTTTGAAACCGTTTCCTACAGTCACCTACATGTAATCAATCTAGCCAACATGTGGGGCGGGGCTTTTCTCTACTGATTTTCTATGATGGTCAAATAATTTCTATGCTGATTTTTAGATGATAAAGGAGAACATGATTTGTGGAACATTAGCAACATTATTAGCTGTTTGATAACCTAGTCAAGCCAAAGGATAATCATATTAATCAATGTTATGTACATAAAACAAACCATTCTGATGCATAGACGACCCTGTATAAATCACTCTTCCTTCTGAAACAGCTTATGGTTCAAACACATATGGCTGAACTAAACCAATTTTCCACTTGCCATTGTGTAGCGTTTACTACAGTTGACCGAGTGGATCAGGAGGTCTGAGCTGGTGTGATTAAAGGGTTAGTTCACCCAAAAATGAAAATTCTGTCATTTATTATTCACCCTCATGCCGTTCCACACCCGTAAGACCTTCGTTCATCTTCAGAACACAAATTAAGATATTTTTGTTGAAATCCGATGGCTCAGGGAGGCCTGCATATCCAGCAATGACATTTCCTCTCTCAAGATCCATTAATGTACTACAAACATATTTAAATCAGGTCATGTGAGTACAGTGGTTCAATATTAATATTGAAAATATTTTTGGTGTGCCAAAAAACAAAATAACGACTTATATAGTGATGGCCGATTTCAAAACATTGCTTCAGGAAGCTTCGGAGCACAATGAATCAGCGTGTCAAATCAGCGGTTCGGAGCGCCAAAGTCACGTGATTTCAGCATTTTGGCGGTTTGACACACGATCCGAATCATGATTTGACACAAAAGATTCAAAATGCTCCGAAGCTTAATGAAGCAGTGTTTTGAAATCGGCCATCACTAAATAAGTCTTTTTTTGTTTTTTTTTGGCGCACCAAAAATATTCTTGTCACTTTCTAATATTAATATTGAACCACTGTACTCACATGAACTGATTTAAATATGTTTTTAGTACATTAATGGTTCTTGAAAGAGGAAATTGCTTGCTATGCAGGCCTCACTGAGCCAACGGATTTCAACAAAAATATCTTAATTTGAGTTCTGAAGATGAACCAAGGTCTTACGGGTGTGGAATGGCATGAGGGTGAGTAATAAGTTACATTATTATTTAAATTTTTGTATGAACTAACCCTATAAGTGGTGGTGGGGACTATTTTGCATATTCATGAATCCGCATATACTAAATGAAGCAAGGGTGTTTTTACACTCAAGCTATTAGGCATGAAGAAATTATTTTCACACTATTAAATATGTCATCAAAGATTGGTTTTATAGGATAAAATTTACTGCAAGGGGGGCTTGAAGATGCGGTCACATTAGCTATTTCCCGGACAAAAAAAGGTCCATTGTTTACTGTCAATAGAGAATATTCGAACAGTGAAGCACAGCTCACGCAGAAGTCATTTTTAAACCAAGCAGCTTTCGGTCGGTCAATGTGGTTTATACAGCAGGCCTATATCTTCAGTTCAGTTAAAACCAAAAACGCATGACGTTAGGCCTATACTGTCCATTCAAGTGGACATCTGAAAATCTCTTTGAAAAGTAGCCTATGTGTAAAAAAAGTTCAAATCTTACCCTAAGAGCAATAAAACACATAATGAAAAAAAATCCTGACTGAGGTTGTCATAATTCATGCAATGAGAGGGTTAAACCCGTTGCGCGAGGAAATCTTTCCTCACGCGAAATTCCCAAATAGATTTCTATTGAAATAACTTTATTTCAGCCATGAAAATTCGCCAGAAAGGTAAATGTGCCCGCACCCTCATCCTGATATCCTTGTTCTAATGATTCTAATCTTCATTATTATAAATAAAGGAGCCCAGTTAATAATGCAGGTACAACCTCACCTCTCTCTGTCCTGCTCGCTCACGCGCTCTCCCTAGCGCGCGCAGGCTCGAGCATGCGCCTAAAATGTTTGAGTAAAGCCATTCTCAAAACCAGTTTAAACACAATAAACAGTGTTTATATACGGGCCTAGACTGCACGCGAACTCAGAGAATCACTAAGTTGTTCTATTCGTAACATTTTATCATTTTAAAATATGCCTTGACAAATTAGACTTGTTTCTAAGCTGTGAACTACTGATTTATCACGTTTTTTACATGTACGCACAGTGAATTAAAGTGAATCAAAACCCAGTATTTGTTTATGTTCATTCTGGACCCAAACCCTACCCTAAGCATAGTCAATGCACATATTTTAAGATAGTTTCATATGATCAAACCCATGCATTTTCTCGCTCCATATAATCCTATTCATAGATGACACCACAGTTCATTGCATCTACATGAATCAGACTGTAATGAAATGCAAGAAGCATCCTCAGGCAGAGTAGCAGGATTCAAATGTCAGAAGAGAGCCGGGAGACGGTGTTTTCGCCATCTGCGTCTACTTGGTGATCCAACTGTGAGTGATGGATCGATACCAGCCATTTACCATAAGTGAATCACATCAGACTGAGCAGCAGTGTAGCCTATAGCAAGACAGCTCTTATTTCATTATCTCTTGCTGTCTTACCTCACCCACAATCTGAGAGCTACAGAACAGATCCACTGCTGAATCACACTCAGAGGATGTATTGTAGAGATTAAAACCAACAAAACAAGTATGCATGCTTCTTTAATCTAAATGTATTTGGTGTTTCCTCCCTTGTGCTCACACTAATGCTTTGCCAGTCTTTCTGGAAATTTCATATATCAGTCATCATCAGTACTGACGAGTGCCTTCGGCTGACCTGAATGAACATCTTTGGGATTAACAGGATAAAAAGCTTCAGCATATAGGACTATATAGGTTTGGCTCCCTCTAGTGAAAGAAAATACACATCGCTTTCACTTTCATCATTCAAGGATATTTCCTGTAAATCTCACTGGGTTAGAACCCGATATGACCGTGTTACAACACCACATTTACAACAAAATAACAGCGAAAGTCTGGTTTTATAACAATATTATTCACACAGCAATGCTACTCCTCATAGTATTTAAAATACACTACAATAATTAGAAACATATTTCTGAATTCCAAATTACTCAAAAACACAGTATTAAATTGGTTAAAAAGGCAAATTTCTGCCCTCTTGTGTCAAACACTAAATAATTAAAATTGAGTATACTTCACCAGTAGTTGGCGCTGCTTTCGAAACCTCCATAAGCACGCAAAGTACATTAGCTGTTCCACAACTCTGAACCACACTGATTTATTCAACATCTTTCTATAGCAAAAATAGAATGCTAGTACGTTTCAATAGTCTATTTACCCAAAGCAACTGTAATAGAGCATTATTTTTCACAGTATCCTTTCACAGCATATGAACAGGTTATTTCTTCCATCATAATTTTTCCACACAAACATCATCCTATAATTAACCTGTAACATTAATTGTAAACTACCTTAATTATACAATCACTTGACCTATAATTTTGTTTTTATGGATATCAGTGGAGACTCGCAATATACAAAAACCTGGAGTGTGGAAATTAAAACCAATTGACTATTGAACATTAAAACTCAAGACCACAAGCACACAGTCTTCGGAATAACAACTCAAAACAAATTATTTTTCCCCCTCAGGTTTATTATATGAAAATGTACAGAGAGATTTTAACGGTAGGACTTCTGGTAGCGTGCGCGAGCTCCAGGTCCACCGAACTTCTTGGACTCGCAGCGGCGGGGATCAGCGACCAGCAGGGTCCTGTCATACTGAATCAAGATATCCTTGATCTCTTTCTTGGAAGCCTCATCCACATCTGAGAGAAGAGAAATATGACAATTAATGAAGATGAATGTGTAAGTATCTGCAACAATTGACGACAATGAACCACACTTACATTTCTGATAATAGGCAACCAGGGCTTTAGAGATGGCCTGACGAATGGCTGAAAGAAGAATGAAACGTCAATGTCAGTACAGAAGTATTGGTAACATTGAGGCTTAGGAAAGAATCTATCCATTTATTGTTCACTGATTTTCAAGTACAAATACTTTTACAGTTAGACAATCCAGAGAAAATGGGTTTCACCATCAGCCAGTGTTACTAACCGTAAATCTGAGCGACGTGTCCACCACCCTTCACACGAACTCTGATGTCAACGCCAGCGAAGCGCTCCTTACCCAGCAGCAGAAGAGGCTCCAGCAGCTGAAGGATACAGAATCACACCGTTAGTAAATGTATGAACAAAGCTAAAGGTCTGTGTGGTACACTTAAAGGGTAAGTTCACCCCAAAATGAAAATTCTGTCATCATTTACCCACCCTCATGTTGTTCCAAACCTGCAAGACTTTCGTTTGTCTTCAAAACAAAGATATTTTTAATGAAATCTGAGCTATTATTTCTGTCCCTCCATTGACAGCTACACAACTACCATTTCAACACGTTCATGAAGAGATCGTAAAATCTAATCCATATGAATTGAGCGGTTTAGTCCAAATGTTTTTGAAGAGACTTAAATGCATTATATGATGAAAAGATTGTATTGATATCTCTTTATACATGGACTGTCAACAGAGGGACAGAACTCTCTCAGATTTTCTTTATAAGATCTTCATTTGTGTTATGAAAATGAATTAAAGTCTTATGGGTTTGCAATGACATGAGGATGAGTAAATGACAATTTACGTTTTGGGTGAACATTTGATTTCATGGTGACTTTAATAAAAGCAGTTCACCAAAAAGTGAAAATTCTGTCATAATTTGCACATCCTTGTGTAAGACATATGATAGGACTTTATTCTGCAGAACAAAGCAGAATTTAACAAAAATACTACTTACTCTCCAAATGCAATGAATGCTTTTCAAGCTCCAAAAAGGAAACAAAACCACTATAGAAGTATCAAAAATATTAAAACGGTCCATGTGATGCATGTGCTGAATGAATCAATGAGTTAGTATGATTCACGAACATAAACTGTATTAATACAGTGAAAAGCAGTATAATTTTCCCATGAACATGGCAACAATTGCTGTAGAGGATGACAAGGTTTTCAGTAAACAAAATCTTCCATTTTGCTGTGTTTCTTGCAGAAAGCTGACAGCACCAATTGAAATCAGGATATTCTTTAAAGGGTTAGTTGACCCAAACATTAAAATAACGTCATTTATTACTCACCCTCATGCCGTTCCACACCCATAAGACCTTCGTTCATCTTCAGAACACAAATTAAGATATTTTTGTTGAAATCCGATGGCTCAGTGAGGCCTTCGTAGCCAGCAATGACATTTCCTCTCTAAAGATCCATTAATGTACTAAAAACACATTTAAATCAGTTCATGTGAGTACAGTGGTTCAATATTAATATTAGAAAGCGACGAGAATATTTTTGGTGCGCCAAAAAAACAAAATAACGACTTATATAGTGATGGCCGATTTCAAAACACTGCTTCAGGAAGCTTCGGAGCACAAATGGATCAGTGTCGAATCAGCGGTTCGGAGCGCCAAAGTCACGTGATTTCAGCAGTTTGACACGCAATCCGAATCATGATTCAACACGCTGATTCATTATGCTCCAAATCTTCCTGAAGCAGTGTTTTGAAATCGACCATCACTAAATAAGTCGTTATTTTGTTTGTTTTTTGGCGCTCAAAATATTCTCGTCTCTTTATAATATTAATATTGAACCACTGTACTCACATGAACTGATTTAAATATGTTTTTAGAACCTTGATGGATCTTGAGAGAGGAAATGTCATTGCTCCCTATGGAGGCCTCACGGAGCCATCGGATTTCAACAAAAATATCTTAATTTGTGTTCCGAAGATGAATGAAGGTCTTGCTGGTGTGGAACGGCATGAGGGTGAGTAATTAATGACGTTATTTTAATTTTCGGGTGAACTAATCCTTTAAAAACCCACAGAAGAAAAAGTTATACAGGTTTGGAACAGCACAATTGAGTAATGAACAAAATCGACATTATTGTGTTAACATCTCAATTAACAAATCATTCAAGTGTTTACTTAAATAGAGAACTGAATATTTCTATTCTGAGCACTCGATATCAGTGTTAAAAGTACCTTGTACTGCAGAGTGACAGGCTCGATCATCTCAAGAGGTCTTCCATTGACTTTAATAAGCCCGTTTCCCCTCTTGCAGTGGGCAACAGCAGTGGCTGTTTTCTGTTGATAGCGAACAAATAGATCAGCCAAAGCATCTCCATTATATGAGACTCATGCTCTTACATATTTAAATATGACACTAAGATCTATGTGGTCTTAAATCTTGCTACTGATGGACCAAAGCACTGCACATACAAAAGATTCCCTAAATATTATATTATAGGTTATTTTTATGATCAGAATCGAGAACCATTGCTATAATAAGCCAGACACAAGTACAAGATAAACAGTTAGCAAGACGGACAAGACCACTGTCTGCTATATATCTATCAAACTATTTAACAACAGAAAATATGCAGATCAGATGCAAAAGCAACTGTTTTGTATCAATTAAAGCTGTACATGTACACACTGAACTGTCCCACGTGTCAGCAAATAGTATTACCAACACAATCTTCATCACTCACTGTCAGTCTAAACAGGACATGTGCTTATTTTACATTTTAAGTGGTTTAAGAGTACCTATACTTGTTTACGACCTCTAACTGTCACGTTTATTACATCAACTATATAAAACATTGCTATTGCAATCTTTTAAAACCTCACACATCTGTTAGCATAGCCGGCTAACCTCAAACCTTCATCAGCGCCGTGCGCGAGCACATGAGGACATACAGCCTTTAAATACTCACTTTACGTCCAAAAACCTGGACAGACTGTAGAGGACCTTTAGCTGGCATGATTCTGTAATAAAAACAGAGTAATTGTGCTTTAATTTAAACATAAATTTATCTTTAATCACGTATATTAGTGAGAACCGCTTGAGGAACAAACCTTTCAGAGCTCGAGCGCCGTTCGGAGAGGCCGCACAGGGGTTTCCCGTGCGCAAAAGCAGGGGCGCTGTCGTAAAGACGCTCGTGTTTACGACAGTCGTCATTGCTAAAGTTAAATTCTTAACACTTCACAACAGTTCAAACAACAAATATTCACGTAATTAAACGAATGAACGAATATTAATAGATTTTAATTGTAACACCGTTATGCATTTTCCTTCTCATGTGAAGGAAGCATTTCAAATTTCAAAGAGATCCGATCATTCCGATTACTATACTTATTATTACGATCATAAAAAAAAAAAACCCAAATGATCTGAAACCAGCGTTTAAAAGAAAAAGAAAACTGTTGATGTGATAGAGTTTTATTATTCCACATGCTCAGTGTTACACCTCATCACTAGATGGCGCTCTGTCACAAGAATCAGTCGAATCAACACCATTGGAGTAGAATGAGCTTGGCACACCAAGTGCTTCATCTTTCAGGATAGCAGGTCATACTTTTGATGATTTCTGATATATATGCTAGGTTAAGAAACAATTTAAAAGCATTATAGTAATAATTTTAGCCCTAATTTTAACCCCAAGGGTTAATAGCTTCTCCAGTTTTAATAAGATAATCTGACTGTTGTTGTACACACTAGATACACAAGTCAGCTGTGATTTTAATTTATTGTATTTTTTTTTTCTATAATATCTATTTGCTGGTGTCAAATTGTACCTTAACAGAAACAAAATAATTAGAATGGATCAATGGATAGCCTACTACACCCTTGTGAAAAAAGAAGTGCACTTACAGTTTTTTTCAATTGCTAACATACTTTTGTCCAATCTGTAGTCACATTTTCAAAACTCTAAACACATTTAGCAGAACATCTGTCTGTTGTGGCCATACCATTAACACAATTCATGTCGTTTTCATACAAAATGCAGTCAATTAACACGTTTCTATAATGCTTACATTTTCTTTTCATATAAGCACACCTCATACCAAAATCATGGATCTTTCTCATCTTATTTGCAAATGCTTAAACACAGCAAGTCAGAAATGAAGACCTAATGTTCCAATCATTAAATATAGGATAAAACCTATACTTCTGCAACAACAGCAGCTCATAAGTATTGAAAATATACATATAACACATACTGAAACAATTGATAAGTATTTTTAATTAGCAGATCACTTAAATATTTGGCAGATTCCAGTCTCAGTAAAATAGGACTCTTTGAATTGGATTTGTTCAGTGTGTATGAAGAACAACACAGACGAGCAGAGAGAAAATAATATCTGGGTGAGGGAGAGGAATTGATGAAGGAGGAGAGGAGAAGTTGGATCAGGACAAGTGAGAAGAAGAGGTAGAGGAGAGGAGGAAGAATGTGTGCTGGATTGTGCATCTCTATGGTTTTCCCCTTACACATGATGAACCTATGAAAGCTTATTTCTGCCATAAATAGAAAATAAAAAAAGGTAATTGTGACTTTTTTTCACAATTCTGAGAATAATAAAAGTCATAATTGTGAGACATAAACTCAGAATTGCAAAATAAAAAATATTTTTGATAAAAAGTCACAATTACCTTTTATGCTTTTTTATTCTGTGGTGGAAAAAAAGCTTCCATAATAACCAAAGACCATGTATGTTGGATTTGTTGTTGATCAATGGCAGCAATTTCATGTTTTCATTTCAGTAAAAGCTTTATACTACAATGATTCCACAACCATTGTTTCATATTTACACAATATGTGGTCTACACAGGGCACTAGCCTCCAAGTGGACACCATCCCACCCTCATGAGTGGACCATCAACACCACACACCCACCCCCAGAAAGAGATTTCAACCAACAGGGACACTATAGTTCTGCATAAGGGACTCATTTGACCAGTAGTTGCCCTGAGCAATTCTGTTACTTTCTTCTTCTTCTCTTTTTCTACTGCACATTCTATAAAATAATGACTCTCTTCTGTTGCCAAGAATGCACACATTCAACACTCAACCAAACATGTAAAATGGCTTACATGCATTATACTTTTACTGCAGTAAAAGGAAACTGAATTTTAAAAACTATGAATTTCATATTTTCTGCAGGTAGAACTGAAACATGACAGTAATGCAGTTTTCATAATGCCATCAGCTGTTAGTATTTTGACAGTCATTGAACTTTGATTGACAATATGTTCATGTTGGATAGAAAACTAGTGCTAGTGTTTGACAGAACGACTCGATTTTGAATCAGGTTTGCTGTGTTTTGATAGAGTTTGTATGTGTAGAAAAAGGTTTTTAGCATTTTGAAATGTAGAGTTTGTGTTTATATAACAAAATATGATTCTGAGCAGAAAATTAACCATTTGGCTAATTGTGTGATGTAGGTGTGTTGCTGTGTTAAGAGATTAGAAAAAGTACTTTAAGTATTGGTAAATGCTTGTTAGCAATTGAAAAAAACTGTAATTGTAGTATTAAATGTGCAATTGTAGTTTACTTGATCCTCAAAGTAAAAACTGCACATGTAAAGAACTTTATCTATCTATCTATCTATTGAAAACATGGGTTAATCTCCAATGTACAATTAACTTTTTTATTTATTATTTTTATTTATTTTACATACATCACTGGAGTGCCAAATACACTGCCCTCCAAAAGTTTGGAAACACCCCTGGCAAAGTGTGGTTTTGGACGATATCAGCATAAATCCTTATCATTTTTGGGTGCAAATACATTACCGTAACTTGACATTATCATTGAAGACCAGCAATAATAATTTTCATTTTGATTACATAATAATGGCAATATGTACATGTCAAAGTCAGACATTCCCCTTCGCCAGCGGTGATGCCTGGTAACTGGTTTAAACTTGGCCCAGGTTTGTAAAAGATTTTTGGGTCAGCAGCACACCTTGATATCTTCAACAATTGATTGCCAATTAAGTTTAGAATACAATGAACCAATTAGAACCCAGTTTAGATCAGATAGCTGCTAATAGTGGATATTTTGATGAATCGAAAATTTAAGTTTCTTTCTATGTATAAACTGTTTATATAATAAAATATGTTTTCGTAGTTTGTGTTGTCCCTTATCAGAGCAAAATTATAAAGGAAAGGATTAAAAAAACACGCGTTTCTAGGGCGTTTCCAAACTTTTGGAGGGCAGTGTATATAGTCTCATCTCATAATTTCAACAGAACATGACTTTTAAGTATAATTTTAAGTGTATACTATTTAAAGTCGTTATTTGTGTATAAATAAGGGTTTTATTTATGTACTTATTTGTACATTTGATCTTTATCAGTGAAGGCATATCACCGTTGTAAGCAACCTTTACTGTGTTATCATTATCTTATCATTCTAGTAAGTTATCAGAGTGCTAACTTAGTACTAGAGAAACTAAAGCAGTTAGCACATGCTTATAATGCTTTCTCTAGTCATTTCCACCAGTCTGTTGTTCTTTTGAGATATGAAGTCTTTATGTGTGTATTACTGTCTTGACAGAAAAAAGCAAAGTGGATCAAACTAACACAGAGAGAGAACTGAAGGCCCAGAAGCACAATAACAAGACAAGAGAGGACATCAGAGTCTTCAGACTGAGAAACTGATGCCTTTCAGGTACTCAGCTGACAGATTCACTGAACATTTTCACACCAAACACAAGTTTCTTCTTGACTGAAGAAGAATTCTTGACCAATTAGTCTGAGTTTCAAAGGGATTTGAAAGTTGGATGTATTTATCAGTTGTAATCTATCTATCTATCTATCTATCTATCTATCTATCTATCTATCTATCTATCTATCTATCTATCTATCTATCTATCTATCTATCTATCTATCTATCTATCTATCTATCTATCTATCTATCTATCTATCTATCTATCTATCTATCTATCTATCTATCTATCTATCTATTTATCTATCTATTCAAAATTGCTTTATGACTATAAATCATACAATATTGCCAAAGCATACATAAAACACTAATAAAAACATCTGTATAATAGAAGAAAATATTATCAAATATTATAACGGTATCAAATATTATAACATAACTTAAACTTAAATTAACAGTGTAACAAATTAGAACATGTCTGAACATTTGATACCACAGTGTTTTAACATATATACACACATATTAAGGGTCACTGTGGTGGACGGTAGGGAAACACATTGAGGTCAGACACACACACACACACACACACACATTACACACATTCACCTGCTGTCTCTCAGGCTGTGGCACGTCCACACGTATCTCGCAGCCAGTGCTGCTGTCGGTCCCTCTCCTAATATTAACTTTATTTGTTCTACTTCAGTCATAGGTGTAAAGTTCTTTACAGAGTTCCTGAATTTATTTACAGTTTTTCTCCATTGGTTTGGCTCATTTCTTGAAACAGAAATTACATTCTCAAAACAGCATGGACAAACCTCTAAACCACTTGGCAATTGTTCACAACAGAATTGAATTTCATCAAATTGCAAATGTCTAAGTAAATGTCTCAATGTCTCAGTACATCTTTGCAAATGATTAAGTACAGGTAGCCTACATTTAGCACAATTTCCAAGTGAATAGATCTCGTTGACCTAAACTGATTGTTGATTCTCAGTCTAATGGTCGTTCGCTCCAAAACGTGTCAGCGTCATTTCATTGTATAAGTCATCACATGCACAATAATCTGTTCATTTGTTTGTTCATCCTTGGAACATTTGATAAATTTATTACAGCAACTGACAGTCAGGTGAAACTAGAACTTGACTTACGAAGGAGCTTTATTTACAACATTGTTTTTTGTTTGTGTGTTTATATTACAGTATATTATGTTGTATACATTTTCCTTTTACTCTGATGTATGGAAGTTACTTAATGTGTGTGAATGATAATGGTTACAATTTCCTTGGCAGTATGAGTGCAATGTGTGATCTCTCACCCTAAAATCCTCTTTCTTTTTTTCAGTTTTATACACAATTGTATTCTGACAAAAAAACAGTACAGTAACCATTGTCAATGAAGGACTGGGCTAAGACATTCAATTTGACTAGCAGTGCTTACACAATGCCAAAGGGACGAAGCATTTTGGGGGCACTGACTGTTTAAATGAGAAGGAAATTTAGTTTTGACACATGAGTGAACTGTTTTGGGAGAGGTATGAGCTTTTGCAGGTGAGCTATAGTGTGAGCTAACTGTAAGACTGTTTTGCCAAATGATCTTAGAGTTTTGAGAATGTCATTTCTATTTCAAGAAATGAGCCAAACCAATGGAGAAAAACTGTAAGTAGAGATCTCTAATAGGAGTGTGTTTGTGGCAGTGAAGGAGGAAGTGCATCTCTGTCTTGATCTCTCCTGTCCTGCAGTGAACACACACCCTTTGCTCTCTGGGTAACCAGCTCTTTCTGTGTCTGCCGGTCTCGATGGCTAGACTGTGCTCACTGAGCCTGTACTTGGTCAGGATCCATCTCTGCTTAAATTCTTCTAATTCATAATTTGATTTTAGAGTTCGATAGAATTGTAATTTACTTTGTGTTTTAGTTTCCTCATCCCAATGTTCCAGATATGTATTTTTAGATTGTTTGAACATTTGGTTTATTTTGATGTTCAGATGAGAAGCAGTGCTGGTCTGAGACTGGTTAGTGTTAGTAGAGTTAGTCAGGTTAGTAAGTCCTAGAAACAGCTGACTGAGGGGACTCTTTTCGGGGTTCAGTTCTTGGGTTTGTAATGTTTTAAAATGTAGCGATTCTGTGGGACTTGATTTTAGATGCATCCAAAATTTAAAGGTGCTAAAGAGGATCTTTTCGTCGACTGAGAAACCAAAGACTGTGAGTTTTTGAAATGAGCACATGTGTAAGAACAACCCCCCTCCTTCACATCAAGGGAACACCTCCCAAAACTCACGCACGAGTATTGGAACACGAGTGTTTACCGCCAGCATCCTGTTAGTGGATTCATTATGTCGGACTCACCGCAGGTAACTCATAATCTGCAGTTGTTTCTCCTGTCTCCTGACAAAAACATCGCATGCGGCACATGTAGAGTGTGGAAAGTTACTGGAGTGCGCAGCCGCGCACGTCTCTCACAAGGAACGTCATTTCATTTTTTGAAACAGAAATTACATTCTCAAAACTCTAAGATCATTTGGCGAAACAGTCTTACAGTTCAGTACAACACTATAGCTCACTTGCAAAACCTAATATCTCTCCCAAAACTGTTCACTCATGTTTAAAAACTAAATTCCTTTACCAAATAAATAGGCAGTATAGTCACCATAGAAATGGCAAAGATCCCTCTCAATTGCTTTGGCTCATTTCTTGAAACAGACCGGACATTCTCAACACACTTGGTGCTTTTGTCAAAATAATGTGGATGGTTCGGCACAACACCATTGTTCACCTGCAAAAGCTCATACCTCTCCCAAAACAGTTCACTTATGTGTCAAAACTAAATTTCCTTCTCATTTAAACAGTCAGTGCCCCCAAAATGCTTCGTCCCTTTGGCATTGTGTAGCACTGCAAGTCAAAATGTTTAGATGTTTTGTCACTATGGCAGAGGACCATTGAAATATCCCTCATGCCCACCTTTCAGTCTTAGCCCAGTCCTTCATTGACAATGGTTACTGTACTGTTTTTTGTCTAGCTAACAGAATACAATTGTGTATAAAACTGAAAAAAAGAAAGAGGATTTTAGGGTGAGAGATCACACATTGCACTCATACTGCCAAGGAAATTGTAACCATTATCATTCACACACATGAAGTAACTTCCATACATCAGAGTAAAAAGAAAATGTATACAACATAATATACTGTAATATAAACACACAAACAAAAAACAATGAAAATGATACAGCCTACAGTGCTGTAAATAAAGCTCCTTCGTAAGTCAAGTTCTAGTTTCACCTGACTGTCAGTTGCTGTAATAAATTTATCAAATGTTCCAAGGATTAACAAACAAATGAACAGATTATTGTGCACGTGATGACTTATACAATGAAATTACGCTGACACATTTTGGAGCGAACGACCATTAGACTGAGAATCAACAAGCAGTTTAGGTCAACAAGATCTATTCACTTGGAAATTGTGCTAAATGTAGGCTACCTGTACTTAATCATTTGCAAAGATGTACTGAGACATTGAGACATTTACTTAGACATTTGCAATTTGATGAAATTCAATTCTGTTGTGAACAATTGCCTAGTGGTTTAGAGGTTTGTCCATGTTGTTTTGAGAATGTAATTTCTGTTTCAAGAAATGAGCCAAACCAATGGAGAAAAACTGTAATGTAAATGTTGAACAGTGTCGGACTCAGGCTACAGCCCTGACGTACACCTCTCTTCTGGGTGAAGAATTCTGTATGTTTGTTGCCAATTCGTATTGCACATTTGTTGTTCGAATATATTAGTTTTATAATGTCAAACACTTTACCCTCTACACCGCTTCGTAAAAATTTGTAATAAAATCCGTCATGCCAAATAGAATCAAATCTAATCAAATCGACAAAGCATGCAAAAAAAACGTTTTTGGTCTGTTTTACGTGTTTATTGATTAGGGTGTGTAGGGTGTAAATGTGGTCAGTTGTTCTGTGATTTGGTAGGAAGCCAGTCTGACTCGGACTCAGGACATTGTGTTCGGTAAGGAAGTTTTATTGTTTAACATACTGCTAAATAACTTCCCCAGATTACTGCTCACACAAATGCCTCTGAAATGATTAGGGTCCAATTTATTCCCACTCTTATGAACTGGGGTAATAAGTCCTTGGCTCCAGATGTCAGGAAAACAGCCTGAACTAAAAGTACAGTATAACTCTATCTATCTATCTATCTATCTATCTATCTATCTATCTATCTATCTATCTATCTATCTATCTATCTATCTATCTATCTATCTATCTATCTATCTATCTATCTATCTATCTATCTATCTATCTATCTATCTATCTATCTATCTATCTATCTATCTATCTATCTATCTATCATCTATCTATCTATCCTGTCTCTGTCCTTCAACACGGCATCTTCCTACTTTCGCACCTTTCTTCACCTCTGCAGCCATTAATTACACAAACACCGGAGGTGCAGAGTCAGGATGCATTTTGTCATCCCATCTTTCTCCCTCCACCTTAACGCCCTCTGTTAGCAACGGTACTTTGCAGAGGATTGTGAGATTTGCATTTCACACTTACTCACGGTACCTTTTGCCCTGTTTACACTGAGGTGTGTTTGAGAGATGTGTAACTATAAGCAAAGGGTGTTAATTAGCGGAGAAGGCTGTGTGCTGTGTGTGTGTATGTGTGTGTGTGTGTGTGTGTGTGTGTGTGTGTGTGTGTGTGTGTGTGTGTGTGTGTGTGTGTGTGTGTGTGTGTGTGTGTGTGTGTGTGTGTGTGTGTGTGTGTGTGTGTGTGTGTGTGTGTGTGTGTGTGTGTGTGTGAGGGGTAGCTGAACAGTAGCAGAGTCAGGCAGATGTTGGGTCTTTTGTGGGGGAAATGGAGCTCACTTGGGTGACACGCTGCTGTTTGTTTTTCGATGAGATAATGAGGACTCCTGCCAAAGCGCTTTTATACCAGCCTGTCAACCAGCACACAAACACTCACCCAGTGTCTTCCTTTCACTCCCTTTTTGGCTGTAACACACTCAACAGATGTGCCATCACAACTTTGGCACTTCAAGTGTGAATATGGTGAATATGGTTTCATTTCAAAGCTCATGTGTTAAATCTTTTTTGGTCCATAGTACAATATTAGCTTTTATTCTTTAGAATGGATCTCAACATGCAACTTTCATCCTTAGCTTGTTCATATGATACATACATTGCTAAAATATGTAGATCTGGTTTGCTCATTATGGTGCTTGTTAATAACACCTCTTTTGATCACTGAAGTGTACCATTGTAAAGTCTGGTTTGATCGTTCCTGTTGATGGTCATTGCTTTAGTACTGTAGGTTAGTTCCTCTCAGAGATCTATGAAGCTCATTCAAAACAGCCACCATTTGTATGTGGTAATTCACTTTGCAGTCTCTTCCACGTTCATATAATAGGACAATGATACAGATGAAGAGTTTTGGCTAATGGACGAGCTGGAGCATGACGTGACTTGGGCTCTAAGTTCCATCACTGGGCTACTTAATTAATGAATGGAAGTTAATTAGAGATCTGAGAAATAAAGGTGGAGTTGGGGTGGTGGAGTAATGCTGAAAGAATTGTCACTTGTAGATGTCCTTGTGTTGTTATTGATAGAATTAGATGAACAAAAGAATGTTTATGGATTCTAATGGGACCCCTACTGAAAAAGCTAATTGCTGGTCTTATCTGCACTCTTAAAAAATGTCTCTAAACAGTACTAAATTAGGGTTCTTCAGCTTGTAACAATAGCAGAACTCTTTTTGGTGCTAAATATAGTCCTTTTTATAAGGTTCCATAAAGAACCATGCTTTGAATGTGCTACAGGACCGTAATGGTGTTATAAATAACATTTTTATTAATAGTTTATTTTTATTAATATTACTATATCAGCATATTTACAGTTACAGTGTATCTCTTTTATTTATGTAAAAACACTTATGCTTATAAAAGCCAAAATTAGCAAAAATGGACAGTATGTGAGCCCTTTAAAATGTTAACAGGAAAAAGTGATATATAGTCATGGGATAGCTTTTATGTTTGTTTGTTTGTTTGTTTGTTTGTTTGTTTGTTTGTTTGTTTGTTTGTTTGTTTGTTTGTTTGTTTGTTTGTTTGGTGACTGGGTATGTTCATGCACAAAGTAATCATTTAAAAAAATGTAACAATGTGGATCAATAAATTCAATTCTCTGTTCCTTAGCGGAGATGAGAAGATAAGTATCCTGTTCACACATATTCTTTTGAACTAAAACAAGAAAAAGACATGACTGGTAGGAAACCAGTTACAACTTGAAAGTTAAAATTTTAATTATTATTATTTAAAAAAAGAAGTAATTTACCTGTTGAGAGTGTGTTGATAGTCTGTGTAATTGACCCTTCGCAAAGACCCGCCCCCCTTAGTTACTGTTGCTTTGTCCGACAAGCCATAGCACTGTCACGCCACACGCAGTGAAAAATACGTCGCGGAGCAAAGAGGATAGTGACCACATGTCGACAGACAAGACAAAGCAGGTTACTTATGATATTAAACAAAGTCCCAGCTTTCAAACTGTGTTAAGAAATTCAAATAAAAACTGTTTTGTGGGTCTTTAATGTGTCATGACACATTGTTGTAGCGCCTCAGCTCAAGAGGCTAGTAAACCGATCATCTCTTCCTACAAGCTCATTTATAGCATCAAATAAACATGAATGAACATGAGAAGGAATGTTGTTTCAAACGCGGAAAGCCGTCAGTACACACCTTTTTAAGTCCACCGAGGTTAATCTTCTAACTCCTGACTGCTTTGTCGGACAAAATGGCGGATTCTGCGTTCTGATTGGTTAGATCGCTTGTCAATAAAACTCCCTGCGAAGGGTCAATTGGATGAGCTCCAGAAAATCAGTAATGAGGTGGCTTTGACAGTTACAGATTTGAAAAACAAAAAGGCGGGAAAAAAGAACCCTAAACTCTAACACAAAGAACCATTTCAGCATATAAACGGTTCTTCAAGACGATACAGTTGTAAATAGAACTGTTACTACGAACCTTTAAAGAACCTTTCAAGGCTCAGAAAGATAGTAAAGACATAAAAATAGTCCATGTGACTACAGTTGTGAAGTGACGAGAATACTTTTTGAAACAAAAAAGTATTCTAGTCATAAAAAAACAACGACAACAACAATGTTGATGTAGTAAACACAGTGCAGCGCTTCCGGGTTCTACGTCAGAACGGCGGCTCCTTATTGGCCAACTCCAGTGTCAGCACGTGAACAGCTTCGGCCAATACTGAGCCGGCGTTCTGACGTAGAACCTGGATGTGTTTGCTGCGTCAACAGCATAGGAGACTCAGAAGGAAGAGAAGAAATAGTTGAATAAAGTCATTATTTTTGTTTGTTTTTTGCGCACAAAAAGTATTCTCGTCGCTTCATAAGATTAAGGTTGAATAGTCACACGGACTATTTTATCGATGTACTTACTACCTTTCTTTGCCTTAAAAGTGGTAATAAAATTGCAGTCTATGGTAGGCCAAAAAGCTCACAGATTTCATCAAAAATATCTTAATTTGTGTTCCGAAGATGAATGAAAGTCTTATGGGTATCTGGAATTTCTTTAGAATTTTTGACAACGATCTTGTTGAGCGTTTTAAATTGTCACTGCCACCTCTCAGACACTTGTTTTCCATAACGTTCTCTGGTGGAACAATGGTGACCACTGCAGTGATGATTGATACATTGCTTCTGGTTTGTTCCACATAGAGCATTGTCTCACCAAGGTTTCTTTGTTTTAGGTGGAAAAGCACAACATTGGAAAAAGTTAGCATTACTATGAAAGAAACAATGCCAAAACTCACAGATTTAGCTTCATTTTTATGTAGTCAGAGAGTGAGATCAAGTTATTGAACCAGTGTGAGTTAGTCACGCTCACTGTGGCCAGCATTGACTCATTCTCTATGCATTTAGCCCAGACTTGAACTAAAAGGGAATTAGTCCCACTGAAAACATCCTTCTTCGTCTTCAAAAACAGCACACTGTTTCTCACACTTTGTAAAATCTCTTTCCTCTCATTAAATTTGACTGGAGATGAAATGCCTGCACGGCGCCATGCTATCAAACCTGAGATTATTGATGTTTAATAGTTATGTGGAACAGGATTTTGGACTAATTAGATTTCAAATCTAATTGGTTCAAACACACCTCACATTTCAAAGTGATGGGGTTACTAAACAATGCCACAGAAATAGAAACACCCCATAGAAGACACTCCAGCATCATGCCAGCAAGTTTTGCATTGGCAAATACTGTTTACATTTCCTTTTAATTTATTTTGTTTTATTCTCATTCTTTCCCTTTTTTTGGTCTCAGAGGGTCAGGGTTAGTTTTGGTATATGGGTGAACGTGGCCTTGGAAGGTGCTGGAAGCAGGTCAGGGCAGGTGAGATGTCACGGGTTGAAAGGTGAGGGTCAGCTCCTCTACAAAACCCACAACCGACACCTGATCTTCAGCCTGAGTTCACAGGGCGTATGATTCTGTTCCCTTGGGACGGGAGGCAGAGTGATCTAAACACACACATCTCAGTGAGGTCAACTAGATTCTAATGCAACGTCTAAACACATACAATGCCACACTCAGCAAAAGAAAAAAATGCAATCGAGACCCAAATCTTTAAGCAACCTTTGCCCAGTGCGGTCAGATATGGGATAGCTGGGATAGCTCAAGTTTTGAAGAGGGGGTGGGGAGTTATGAATATTTATTAGGTTATGCTCAAATGCAATCTTTTAATAAATAAATGTAATGTATGCACTTGTGAAGTACACTTTAGCATACTTATAAAAAAAACTACTTATTATGGAAATAATACAATTTAAAGGAATATATTTAAGTGTGATCTGAATATAATGTTTTTGGACACTTAAAGGATTAGTTAACTTTCAAATTAAAGTTTCCTGATAATTTACTCACCCTCATGTCATCCAAGATGTTCATGTCTTTCTTTCTTCAGTCGAAAATAAATTAAGGTTTTTGATGAAAACATTACAGTATTTTTCTCCATATAGTGGACTTCAATGGGCACCAAACAGTTGAAGGTCAAAATTACAGTTTCAGTGCAGCTTCAAAGTGTTCTACATGATCCCAGACGAGAAATAATGGTCTTATCTAGAGAAACCATCACTCATTTTCTAAAGAAAATTAAAATTTTATACATTTTCACCATAAATGCTCGTCTTGAACTAGCTCTCTTCTTCTTCTTCTCTATTTGAATTACAGCAGTGTAGACACTGCTAAGTGTATTACTGCCCTCCTCAGGTCAAAGTTTGAACTAAATTGTCATATACAATATACCAGTGCAAGTATATAACAATTAGTTCAAACTTTGACCTGAGGAGGGTCAACTTTTTAAAGTTGTGCTCAAGTGTGTTAAGAAATATAGAAATGCATGTCACTTAACCCTTTAATACCGGATGGAGCGCCGGCGCTCCCATTTGAGTGTCTCTCTTTAAAAGCCAATAAAAATTGAATCCATATAGGTAGCACAAAAATTCTTTTTGCATACAAAACCAGAGACTTTAAACTTTCATATCAAGCCTCAAACATGCTTCTGTTGCGTTGTTTTATCGAATGAGTCTGAGTAATATGCGTTTAAAACAAAAACCGCACAGGCGCTAACTGAATACAAATATGTCTATTTCACGTGCTCATACTTTCATGAAAATGCACAGATCATAGAAAATGGCACATCAATATTTAAAACAGATTCTCACAATTAGAATGAACAAAAAATCTACATAATATAATGCATTATATTATGCATTATAATGCAAGATATTACTCACGGAATGATTTAACATACTTGGCTAAAACATGTCTCTCATCTTTCCGGGATGCAGTGTGTATCCAATGTTACCAGACCCATCCATGTTCGTTTTCCAACGTGGAATAACACAAAATAGATATAATTTTAAAGCTTAGAATCTCATCTTTTTAATGCATCATTTTGAAAAATTCCTAAAGCATGCTGAGAAGTGCCTCTAAACCCGAGTGTACCGCCCGCTGGCGCCACCTGGCTGCGAAAAAAATGAATAACAATTTATTAAACTAAACTTTATGTTATCACCATGAAATTCTCACATGGAGGAGAGCATCACCAAAAAAGAATTTTTTATCCAATCTTATTGCGTTCCTGAGTTATTCCATGTCAAATAATAAAAAAAGAAAAATTATTTTAAAAAATTTTATATATTTTTTGTTTTTAATCAGCTGTTTCTCAGGATGAAAATGTCCAAATGTAATGTAATTATTTTTTTTAAATTTAAAAAGTGTTCTATCAAATGATACCAACCTTTTGACTCTCCTTGCTACAGTTTTGGAGTTATGAGTCTTTACTTTTGTGTGTGTCGCTCAGAAAAGAAAAAAAAAAACTCTAAAAAAGCCTTCAGGTCTTAAAGAGTTAAGTGGCCTTTTATTTCATTTATATTATTAAAGGGATAGTTCACCCAAAAATGAAAATTATCCCATTATTTACTCACCCTCAAGCCATCCTAGATGTATATGACTATCTTTTTTCAGGCGAACACAATCAGAGATATATTTAAAAATACCCTGGCTCTTCCAAGCTTTCTAATGGTAGTGAATGGGGGGCGATATTTTGAAGCCCAAAAAATGCATCCATCCATCAAAAAATAATCTAAAAAATGAGTGATGGTTTCCCTAAGACCCTTATTCCTCGTCTGGGATCATTTTAATTATTCGTTGAACTATCCCTTTAATATCATTCATTAATATATTATATTACAAGTACAGTTTTTAAAAAATATCCTTTGAAGTATAATTTGAAGTACACTACAAGTGTACATTCATTTTACATCAAAGCAAAACCATAGTTTGCTACAAGCTAATGCTAGTCAATTGCCACAGGGAAGGGACATTCTCATTCAAAAGATTAGATCTTTTTTGTACAAAAAAAAAATGTGTCAATGTCATCAATATTTATGATCCATTTTCTTAGAAGAAAAAAATGCTTATCTGCTTCTTACCTGTTTACATTGGTATAGCGTCTTGGGTGATCCACTCACAAGTGGTCAGCTGAAACATATCACTGTTTACACCTGGTAGTAACATGCATGTCAAATACATCTTCTGTCACCACTTGTGATCAGATTTCATCAAGTGCAGGGTCTCTGATTTCATGGCTTCATGCATCATGCACATCATTACAGCATATTGAAGATGTTTTGTGAAGTCTGTATATGAGAAGCCAACGTGAAATCATTTTAGCAAGTTGACATTTCCTGTGCTGTGACTTGCTGTAGTGCATGCATTGCAAATCTATTTTAAAAGGCATTTTGGTCATTTTTTAATGTGAATAATTAATATGCATGCTGTTTTTACCTCATTTCAATGCTGCTTTTATCTCATATTAATTAAGAAACTACATGGATTTTTTTGTACTTTTAAAAATGTATTTCTTATGCTGCAGGGCATTGTAAATGAACTAGTGAGAAAAATAAAATGATTATAAATGTGGAAATCTTTCTGAAATTGTGTCTAGTTACAGGACCTGCATATACATAATGATATATACATTGTCTGTATTTTACACTATTAATATATAACATTTTATACATACAATTACTCATAATTCATAAAATGTAACTATAATATATTTTAACACATTTTTAAAATGTTCTAAAATAATTTTTAAAAAGTCAATGGACAGTGGTTCCATGTAAATCCATATGGAATTATGCTTTTCGAAATATTTCCATCAGATCACATTTTCAGTTACACTTTATTTTGATGGTCCACTTTAGACTCTTTACTAACCAAGAATCGCAGACTGAATGCAACTGGCTCTGACTGGACGCGTTTGAGCGCGATCAGTCATAAGTGTCAATTAACATTCATAATCGGCCTTACAATCGTTAAGCCGCGCACACACTTAGTGGATTCATCATGTCGGACTCACCGCAGGTAACTCATAATCTGCAGTTGTTTCTCCTGTCTCCTGAAAAAAACATTGCATGCGGCGCATGTAGAGTGTTGAAAGTTACTGGAGCGCGCAGCCGCACGTCTCTCACAAGGAACGTCATGGCAGTGACGTTGACAAGCCAGAGGGCCAATCGTTTACGCGATGATCGCGTAAACGATTGGCTGATGTTTTTAAGGCCCTACCTCGTGCACAGATGATGAATATTAATATTATTCCTTTCAGTGCACCTAATAAATAGTCTTCTATCAGTTAGTAAAGACAGTTTCAAGTAATATTGCAAAAATGTATAAAACAAAACATCCTCTTTAGCACCTTTAAGCAGACAGTCTATTAATACTCTAATGACTGCTAGTTGACATGTAGTTGCAAAGTTACTCATAGTTAGTAGCAGTGTTGGGGTAACTCATTACAAGTAACTTGAGTTGTGTAATCAGATTACTTTTTCAAGTAACTAGTAAAGTAACATTACTTTTTCAGTTTCAACAAAATATCCAAGTTACTTTTTCAAATAAGTAACGCAAGTTACTTTTTCACATGTATTGGCTGACAGCTCTCCTGTCTCCATATTGAGAGAAATAAAGTGCAGAGGTGTTGTGTGCGTTGTGTGAACATGATGATTATTGTAGTTCTAGACTAAATGTGAACATGCATTTACTCATCTCACTTGCACGAAAAAGTATTCATCAAAATGAATAAAAACAGTGAAACGCAATCTCAGAATTTTACCCAAACCTGTAATAATTAACTATATTAAATTACACAAATATAGAAATATATGTATTTAATCTCACTTTATTAAAGGTGCAGTATGTAAGAATTCTGTCTGCTAGAGGTCGCTAGAAGCCTATTCAAAACAAAGACTTAGCTTGACGACGGCAAGTTTGAGCACAGAATCTTGGGACATGTGGTCTTCACATCACAGCCGGTGGAAATAATCGGGATAGGACTCAGGAACAAATCATGTTCATGGATGCGATTATTAACGTTACTGTAGTATGAAGTAGATCAGGACCGAGTGTTGTGGGAGCTGAACGAGGAGCTGGAGCGATTGCGCAACACACGCCTCATGAGCAGCAGAACTCGTCACAGTCGCCGACGCTGCTTCTGCTTTTCCGGTCATGAGTATGAGGTAACACGGCTCTGTTTATCATATTAGATACATTTGAGCGTGTTGAAAATAACGTGGGTAACGCAGGTATGACGCAATTGACAGGCGACTCCTCACACGTCCCGGAGCCTTGGTTAAAATAGCAATTTTCTACCGATTTACAAATTGTAAGTACTCAAGTGAACAAAATATATAACACTGGCCTAGTGGTTTTGGGATATTTTACTTTAAAATCTTACATATTGCACCTTTAATCACCGTATTTGCTGCTGACCTACAATGATCGAATTCAACTATACTAATAAGCATAAATTACTTTAGATTAGATTTATTGTTGAACTTCCTTCTCCTGTACCCTATTCTTTAATCCAGAATAGCAGTACAGCTGAAAGGTTTGTTTGAGTTGCGCCCTCCATTTGCCAAAAAAAAAATTTGTTATTAAAAAAACAAACGAGCCAGCCCAGCCCAGGTGAGAAAACAACCTGGTCGTTTAGATCTCTCTTTGAGCTCTTTTTTTTTTTTTTTTTTTTTGCCGTCAGTTGCCTTTCGCGGGATTCGTACCGATGCAGGCAGGGTGAGTCGACTCCTCGCCCTAAGTCCGACTCCGTATCGGCCGAGCTACCGAACAAGCTTGATCACGGTCAAAAAAAGCGAAAGGCGTAGAGCCGGAGAGTCCAAAGTACGTTCGTTTACAAATCGGGCACTCCGGTCGGATGTGTTTTGAAGCTGTGACGTGATATTGTTCGAGGATACGCCAAAACGAATCCATAATCCGACCCCGGCCGTCTTCGAAACAGTGCGTGAAAACGAGCAAAAGCGCTCATCGACGTTTTGCCGGCCTCTAGCGTTCGTTTCTGTCGGAAACTGCGACGAGACGTACTCGCCGGTACGTAATTTTGTGTCTTGCCAAAACGTGCCCACTGTTACGTCTCTCCCATGAGACCAGGTTGTGAGAAAAAGTAACGCAAAAGTAATGTAATACATTGATTTTCATAAAAAGTAACTAAGTAATGCAATTAGTTACTTTTTTAGGGAGTAACGGAATACTTTAATGCATTACTATTAAAAATAACATTCCAAAACACTGGTTAGAAGAATGTCTAAAGTGGACCATCGAAATAAAGTGCTAACCTTTTTTTATCTATACCTAAATGGATTAGAGGTTCTTCTCTGTTGTCTGGTACACACTGCTGGATTTGTGTCTACAAATGTAAAAGCCAATTCCCACCGCACCAACAGAGACTGGCCAACACCAGATTACAGTACATCACTCAGACACACGACCTAACAAACACAATTCAACATGTTCAATTGGTGAAAATAACAGGGGTCTGACCTGACAAATCTCGAGGTACGTGTCTGTTGCCGTGGTTTGCTGTCTGATGGTGCAGTGTGAATTGGGCCAAATGTGGTCACATGGATTTTCAACTACATATGAATATGGTTTAAATAATCCAGTCACACAATGTTTTTGACCACTTGATTGGAACAAACAAAATGTTGCAGAGTAAAAACAGGATTATAGATGGTTTCAAAACTACAAATAGAGTACGAGCTAGAAAAATTAAATGCATTTCATTTGCAGTATAAGAGGAGACGGTCTTCTATGGCTGAGGTGGTTGCAGAAGCAAAACCTATTCATGTCTGAAGCCATAACACTCTTCTACCTGTCCCATGTTATAGACGATGTATAGATGGAAGGAAAGTATGCAGCTGGGGGTTCAGAGGAGGTGTTTAAAATAATGACATATCCAGATCTGCTGGCAACACTCTGCCCTGTAATTTTAATGGCTCTGTGCTGGTCATGTCAAGAGGAGTACACGAACCAATCCCTCGCTCTCCGGGGAGTAATTACACCAGAAACCCCCTCACACACAGAACAATGCAAAGAGTCATCACACACTCACACAGCCAAGGTCAAAAACAAAACCTCACACACATACCCACACTTACATTCCTTCAGCAAGGGATGGGAGCGTGACAATCGGGAAACAACGGCTGTTAGTTACAGAAAATGAATTAGGACTTGGGCTGGGGAGTGGAGAGCAGAAGAGAGGGGTAGAGGAAGTACTGGGATTACTAGCTGGACTGCAGAGTGAGTAGAGGGCCGTGTTCACCCAGTAAACTGCCCAAATTTATAAGACCTCTGGGGCCGTGCTGATACCCCATCCTTGCCCTGCACCTCCAGAACTGCTGATTTAAAAATATTCTTAAATCAACGACTGACAGGCATCAGAAATACCACTGCCAGGTCAGGGAACTCCAGCTCCAAATTTCACCTGTGTTTTACGGTGCCCTTTTTTATATAATTTTGTGTAAAATTTTAAAATTATATATATATATATATATATATATATATATATATATATATATATATATATATATATATATAATATTTATTTATTTATTTATTTATCATTACTTTTTTACTAAATAAGAACCATTTTTGGTTCCCCAAAGAACCTGTCAGTGAAGAGTTCTTGAAAGATCCATTATTATCTTGGTGTGAAGAATATTTTAATAATCTAGAGAAGCTTTTAAAGAACATTTTGTGGAATGGAAAGGTTCCATGTTAAAGGTTCTTCATGGAACTATCAATGTCAATAAAGAAGCTTTATTTTTGAGAGTGTAGTAACTACATTTATACATTTTCTGAAGAAAACAAGACACACTATGGCAGTTTGTAAAAAAAAAAAAAAAAAAGTTTTGGCAAATTTGTGGCTAATTCATTTGAATTTTCTTACACTCTAAAAAATGCTGGGTTAAAAACAACCCAAGTTGGGTTGAAAATGGACAAACCCAGCGATTGGGTTGTTTTAACCCAGCGGTTGGGTTAAATGTTTGCCCAACCTGCTGGGTAGTTTTATTTAAACCAATTATTGTTTAAAAATTGCTACATGGCTAGCTTAAAATGAACCCAAAATAGTTGGGAAATTAAAAACCAGATGCAATTAGAGGCAACAATAATAGACAAAAGGTGAATGTTTATTAATAAGCTTTAATATTTTATTAATATAAATTTAATAGTTTAATAGTTTATTCATATACATTTATTAATAAGCAATTTAATAAATGTTTATTGTTTAATAATTATTCATTGAACATTAATGAATGTTAATTTCCAACATACTTTGGGTTAATTTTAATTAAGCAATACAGTAATTTTTAAACAATAGTTGAGTTAAATAAAACTACCCAGCAGGTTGGGCAAACATTTAACCCAACCGCTGGGTTAAAACAACCCAATTGCTGGGTTCGTCCATTTTCAACCCAACTTGGGTTGTTTTTAAACCAGCATTTTTTAGAGTGTACTTTATTCTAAAAATCGTAAGTTTCCATACAAATTACATCATACAAATTTATACAAATTGCCACTCATGAGATTGGTTGGAAGAAAAAGTCAGTGGTTCTTCTCAATGCAAAAGTCACATGATGTTTCTGAGTTATTCTGAATGTTTTTTAGTGTTTTGCTGTGTGATTCTAAGGAAATTCTGATTACACTGCAAATAAGTTCTTCCTCAGTATTGTGTCTTGTTTTCCAGTACAAATATCTAAAAATTCTTAAATCAAGATGCATTTACTTGAGATGCTAAATGACATAGATCTTATTTTCTGAAAAATGAATCGAAATGAATGAGTTTATGCTTAAAACAAGAAACAAAAATCTTTGTTTTCCGTTTGCATTTTCCATTGGCAAATACTGCTTTTGAAGGGGACCTATTGTGCAAAATTCACTTTTGCCTGGTGTTTGGACATAAATGTGTGTTGGCAGTTTGTGTACACAACCACCCTATAGTGATAAAAATCCACCCACTCCTTTTTTTAAATCCCCATAAATCATAAGCAGTGTCTCAGAACAAGTCATTTCCAGATCCCTGGCAGTGTGACGTCACAAAAGCCACAGGCCCCGCCCACCGTGTTGACTGACACTTAAGTTTGAACATAGAACCGCTCTGAGCGAGTTGTTTACAACGAGTCTGTCATTTCTGTACTGTGGAGAATATCTCCCAAGTGTTTTGTGTGTTCTTTAGCTGGATGGATTTAATTTACTACCCAAATCTGAGCTGCTGAAAGCGAGGTGGATTAACTTGGTTTGCCAGGAAAATGCTCCCTCAGTTCTGTCGAAATTCGTTTATGTAAATCAATTTCACACCGGACTGCTTTGTGAACGAATATTATCTGTGGGATATTTTGAGCTAAAACTTCACATACACACTCTGGGAACATCAGAGACTAATTTTACATAGGCATAATAGGTCCCCTTTAAGCAAAATTTTGACACATTTTTTTAAAAAAGATTTAAAATCCCCCTGTAGTCAAAAATGTTATCCCTTAAAACTTATCTTTGATCACCAAAATGTCATTTTTAAATGTTTTTCCCTGTGAAAATAATTTCTTCTTGCCTTAAATGAGCTTGAGTGTAACTTTACACCCTTGCTTAATCTAGTGTATATGCAGATCCATGAATATGCATATTAGTCCCTGCCTCCACTAAATCAAACAAGCTCAGAATACTTGATCCAACCGCTTAACTTTACTGTAGTAAACTCTACACAATGGCAAGTGGAAATACTGGTTTAATTTAGCCATATATGTTTGAATCAGAAACTGTGGTCAGTTGCATAAACTTAGCCACTATGTTAAGACTAATTTGACCAACTAGCAATAGTCTGATCTACCTTTTAATTTAACTGACTTTAAAAAGTTAGGACCAGTCTTGAAGAAAAAGATTTGATGACTAACTTGTAAGATTATTCTTAGTCTTAGTGTATGCAACCAGCCCCTGATTCAGAAGAAGTGGAAGAAGTGGAATTATATAGGGTCTTCTACAAGTTGATGTATCAGAATGATAATGCATTTTATGTATTGCTCTATACATCAGACACATAACTGTAATTGAAATGACTAGCCTTTTGCTTGACTACGTTATCAAACAGCTAATAATGTTGCTAATGTTACACAAACCTTGTTCCCATTCACCATCTCAGAGTCACACAGCTGCCTTCTAACAATCAGCATCCTTAGAAATGCTTTGAACAACTTAGAATGTCAGTGGAAAAGGGCATATAATTAATCATATCATCGTAATATATATCATAAACATAATTCACCTGCTATATTGCAAAAAGTACCTGATTTGTACCTGGCTTCTGACTCCCCTGGCAGGCAGCATAGTTAATGATATGCTAAAACCTGCCCCAAACATTGACGGGATTGGTTACAACATATTTGTGACTGTAAAAAAAAAAAAAAAAAAAAAAAAAACAGTTTTAAGGAGAAAATACTAAGCAATGGTGTTGACTTATGAATTTGCACATGGTTTGTCTTAAAGCATATTAAAAACACCACACAGACATATATAAACAAATTTAAAAACATGATTTACAATAAGGAGTCTTTAAGTCATGTAGAATCTCAAGTAAATGTATTTTGATCTAAGAATGTTTAGATATTTGTACTGGAAAACAAGACAAAAATACAGAGGAAGAACATAATTTTTTTGCAATGTGGTTGCTGGATGGAGTCTCACTTCCCCAAGTTAAAAAACCCATCCCACTTTTATAATCTTGTCAGCAAAATTAATGACAAAAATATTCGTTAACAAATGTTTTTTTGATTCTTGGAGACGAGATGGTTGTGGTTATTGCAGCTGAGATGATTTTTATCCATTAAAGCATAAAGATTCACAACACTGTATTACAATGATGTACTCATTATAATGTCATTTCAGGAGCTCAGGTTTTTACGAAACGCTTTCACATGTTTTTCTTAACACACTTAAAATATTATATATAATGTTTATTTAGCAATAAATGATCTTTCTTGTCAATCAAAATGTTATTTTTATTGACTAAAATTAGATGTTGTTTGAATAAAATGAATAAATATGACAGTTTATTGGATGATGTCACCATACACCTGAAATATGCACACTAATTTAAATGTAACTTATGTCATACCCTGATTCCAAGTATTCCACTGTACCAGAAAAACTTCCCATCCTCATTTTCCACCCCATGTTCTGTGAGACGCTACTGTAGGGCTGATGTATTGGATTGGACGGCTGCAGCCCATCCATTTCCGGATGTGCTGCTGGGCTCACTGATCTCTACTGCTCCCGCTAGGCCTCTTTTACAGCAACAGGAAATGCTGCCTGCCATGGGGTCACGACCCACTCATTTTGACATATGCGTCAAGTGCAGCCCACCCTCTACCGGCATACAAGGTTTCCGGTTCGTGCAAGGTGTGGAATGATAGTTAGGGAAGGAAATGGAGGGGAGACAGAGCTAAGGCAGAAAGACAGAGAGAGAGAGGCAGAATATGAGGCGAGCGAACACATCTGTCAGACATCAGCTTCATCAGACACACTGCACCGGCTCACCTAGCAGAGCCCCAGCTGGCTTTAATACAGCCAGTCCATAGAGAGACTACTGTACGATGCTCCACGGAACAGACCCACATTCAGAAATTCAGTGTTCAGTGTTTAATATTAAAGGTATAAGAAAATAAGGGATAGTTATTATCACAAAATGGTGATCAGGACCCAACAGGGCTACATTATGCTATCAATTGTAAACTACTAAACAAAGTTAACAAATAAACTACTAACTGACCAATGAAATAAATAAATGGATGGATAGAAAATACATTTTTGAAGTGATTTTATTATGTGAGAATTAAGGGTACAGAGTGAACCTAGATTAAACAAGCACAGTTGCCAATTGACCAATCAGAATCAAGTATTCCAGAGAGCCATGCAAGTGATTTGAATTTCTTCTGTGATCCTTAAAGAGATAGTTCACCTAAAAAATGAAAATTCTATCTTCATTTTTAATGAAACCCGAGAGGTTCATTTTACAACGCCTTTACAACCTTTTTGGATCTTCTTATGCTGTGTTCACACCAAACGCGAATAGAGCGTCTGGCGTGAATGATTTCAATGTTAAGTCAATGTAAAAACACGTTTACGCGCGTCTGGAGGTCTCGCGGCGCGAATGAGGCGTTTAGCGCGGAAGATGCGAATTCGCCTCATTCGCTCGTCTAGTACTCGCGAATGACGCAAGTTGAGCATTTTGCGCGATATGCGCGTTACGTGCGAATGGTGCGTTTTGTGCATTTACGCGTTTGACGCGAATTCACGTGTGACGCCCAAGTTGAAAAATTTGAACTTTGGCGTAAATTCGCGCCGCGTTAACCAATCAGGAGCCTGCTTGCTGCTGTGGCAGCAGGCCCGCCGGGAGTCACTCATTCAAAATGGAGGAACGACTGATATTATCAGTGAGCAGTCACCCAGAGATTTATGACACAAGTTCATACTTCAGACAGGAATAAAAAGGACCTCGCTTGGAAGAGTGTCGGTGAGGAGATTGGGCTACCTGGTAAGTTGTAAATACACATTTCACTTTTGAGTCACGTACACGTTTATCGACCCGCGGCCTTCCCGCGACGCTGAACCCTACGCCGCAGTTCCGCTCTCCATAGCAAATACAAACCGGTAGTTCTCTCGATGAACGCACAATCAACATCAGCCATCTTGCAAACAGACAACCGCCTAGCACTTGCCCCTCCCACAAGAAGCGGATTTCGCCTCGAACGCGCATCAATTTCGCTTCAAACGCTTGTTTTTTACGCGCGTCTATTTCGCTCTAGACGCGCGAATGCATTCAAAATGTTCAAGCGGCAAACTAGACGAGGTAGACGCGAATTTGACGCTTTATTCGCATTTGGTGTGAACGCAGCATTACACCGTGTCTACATCAGACGCAACTTTTATCGAGCCTCAACAGCTAAAAGCTGTCTGCGCGGAACGCGACAAGACGACCATTGGAAAACACTTGGACAACATCAGAAATAGAACGGGGAATCCGTTTACTGTCGGGAATTTGTAGCACCGCTCGCGTCCAGTGCAGACACGGACGGTGTTGTGGTTACATTCTAAAAAATGACTAAAAAAACGAAACAAATTTACACAGTAAAATCAATCGAAACAGTAATATACCGTAAAAACAGTGCATTCTGGGTAATATTATTAGTCTTTTTCGAGAAAACTAAAAATATTACCCAGAATGCATTGTTTTTACAGTATATTACTTCTGTATATTACAATGCATTCTGGGTAAAATTATTTGTCCTTTTTTCCAGAAAGTAGCCTATAGGCCTCTTTTCTTAAAATGACAAATATTACCCAGAATGCATGTTTTTATGGTTTATTACTGTTTCAATGGAAAACAGTATTTTACTATGTAAATTTGTTTCTTTATTATAGTCATTTTTAGAGTGTAACTTTCAATGGATGGACAGAAAGTTCTCGGTTTTCATTAAAAATATCTTAATTTGTGTTTTGTAGATTAACCAAAGTCTAGGTTTGGAACGACATGAGACTTGCAGACTATTGTAATGGGAACTAATATTTATTTTGAGCAAAGAAATCCAGATTAAAAAACATAAAGAATTTTTATAGAATTATTTTTATAGAATTCATTATAGAATTCTTCTATAATGTATAATTGAGTGATGTGCGATGCCATTGGAGTCAATGGAAGTGAGTAAATAGCCAGGGTGTTGCAGAAAGCTTTACTCTTTAACAAACGAGCCAGGGTTTCTTCAACTGGATTTATGCCTTGCCAGCACTGGTATTTGTCCCTCTGCCAGCTGTTTTCTCTTTCTGAGGTAAATCCCAATAAATCAAAGAGAGTTAATCTGCTGAGAAAAATGTGCCCTTGCCCGTCGAAGGGCTAACTTTTCCTCCATTGGTTACAGGACATGAATCACACGAAAGATCAACACTTTGTAATGGCAGGCAAGCAGTTTCTGCTGTTTCTGAACGCTCGCACGACTTCTTCAGCTTTGTTGTAAACCCAACAAATGCTCAGTGTGTTCATTTGATTAAATGTTGTTAGTATATTTATTGGAGTAAGCATTTTTAGTTTAATTGAGCGTCATAATATTAAAAAACACCATCAACATTTCGCCCATTGATCTGACATTATAAGAATAGTGAATTTTAGTGGGATTGTAATACAGTATCATCTATCAGACATTAGATATGAGTCTTTTCTTTGGTCCAATGTTTGACACGTCAACAATAACAATACATCAGGATTTTGTCTCAAATGTGGCTCAGTCATCTCTGGCCTCTCCCTCGGCTCACTTAGGGGTCATCCTGCTCATCTGTGAGTGGTAAAGTGATCTGATCATTGAGTCATTTGTCATGTAACCCAAGCCCTTCAACCATAATAATAAGGTTCATTTAGACGTTAGACAGACTGACCTGCAAAATGCAGATTATAATTTATACCTAATAAACTGTCAGATTTGACAATACATCTCTAAAAATAAGACATTCCCAGAGCTTACATTTATGGGTGCATGACCTGTGTATTCAGTGGATTAGTGCTTGGTATCATGTGACGTCTTTTCAGGGATTTTTTTTTTCCAGCATGTTCTTTTGTATATAAATTTAATTGTGTTTAAAATTGAATTATTATATATATATATATATATATATATATATATATATATATATATATATATATATATATATATATATATATATATATATATATATACTGTATATTACATTTGAAGAAATTAATACTGAAGCACAATTTAAATTTGTCTGAAAAACTAATTTCAAACATTCATTATAAGCCTTTAAAATGTAAAGTTTTTTAAGTCATGTGGGAAAAAAATCTGTCAAGACTTTTTTGACTGGTAGTGTGCGTTTAAGACGTCATTTTTACACATATTTTTAGGTCATACCACATTATTGAAATGTTACTATGGATTTGACCTTGTGAGACTCTCTGAGACCATTTGATAGCCTATGAAGGGCCGGCACAGGGTCTGCGTGAGGAGGAGTTGACCCTAGAAGAGGGTCGGGGTTCCCGAGACTGACCTCACCATGACCTCTGTTTGTTTTTACAGGTTTCTGTGCTCCTCTTTGAAACCCAGCCTAAGAAACCAGCCCCTTCCATTCGATCCTCTACCAAAACTTGGCACGGTCCGAACATGGGCTTGACAATGTGGCAAAAACTCTGGGGGGCATGAAGTCACTTAAGTTGCTTAAGCACCTGATTCGCTACAGGAACTATCAAATAAAGTAATGGTGCAAATACACACACAGGATCTGAAATGACATAATGCAATACCCAATCTTGCAGGCCGGTTTGGCCAGCTCAATCTCTTTCCCATCTATCTAGGCTGCTCTTTGCTTAGTATTTTAAGGACTTTGGTGTGTTCAATAAGCTGTGACTGAATTACACCGTCCTCTTGCCCTTTTGGGTCATCTCTGAAGCCCCAGTGCTTCTGACTCCCTCAGGAGACGCATACTGAGGTACAAAGGTTCAGAGAAACCTACCTAACAACAACCACTTCACTCTTTCATCATCTTTATTTCGCTCATCTTTGATGTTTGAAGTGTGAAATGACCTGTGTTACTGATTATAGTTAGGATGGTGAGTCTCTGGGAAAAATCCTATAAGGTTGATTTTGTTCCCCCAGTCAGTTCTCTGGCAGTTGATGCAACATGCCTGAAACTCTTCTTGCACAGCGGAAATAAAAACACAGAGAACTTTGGCTTCTTCCAGCTTTTATAGCTTTGTGTCGACTTTGTTTCAGATCATGAAATCTTTCGGCAAGTTGTGTCTGGGCAGATGGAGCAATTTCAACTTATTTGTCTTTTGGTGACAATGTGTGATGTAACATTGCAACTGAAAATATCTGGGATGCAGCCAGAAAGCAGAGCTTTTTAAATTTGGTAACATTATATGAAAAATGGAGACTCAATATATAAAATATAAACAGTACTGATTGACCACCAAGTTATATTGAAATATAGCCAAAATAGCTCCTTATCATAAAATAAAACTTCCAGCAACCATGAGAAAATTTGCTAAATATTGTTATTATACTATTGTAATATTTAATAATATTTTAATTAGCTTTTGTTTTTATAATTTCAGCTTTCGTTTTAATTTTAGTATTTTTATGTGCTTTGTTATTTTTATTTAATTATATTTAGCTTAATTTTTTATTTCAGCTTCATTTTTAGTACTTTAATACTTAGACTTATTTCAGTTAGTTTCCAAGGCAGAATTTCTAATATTCTCATCTAATGTTTACAGTATATTTCATTTTATTTCAACATTATTTCAGTGGTAACACTTTATTTTGATGGTCCACTTTGTACATTCTACTAACTACTACTAATTTAAGTAAGTTTGCAACTACATGTCAACTAATTTCTAACCCAAACCCTAACACCTAACCTAACAGTCTATATTCTAAAAAATACTGGGTTGTTTCAACCCAAAGTTGGGTTAAATATAGACAAACCAAGCCATTGGGTTAAATTTTTAAACATTTGGGTTTGTCCATATTTGACCCAAATTTGGGATGAAACATCCCAGCATTTTTTAGAGTGTACTAATAGTCTACTAATACTCTAATGACTGGTAGTTGACATGTAGTTGCAAAGTTATAGTAGAATGTCTAAAGTGGACCATTGAAATAAAGTGTCACCATAAAAACTGATTTTAGTTTCAGTTTTAATTAAAAATACCAACACTGACCTGGATGCATGAGGAGTATACGAATAGGTACTGATGCTAAAATGCTAATGCATTATTGTTTAAGTTAAGTTTTAAACTTAAGCGCCTAACTGATGAATGGACCTATCATGCATCTTATTGAAGTGAACTAATACTTTTCTAAGATATTTAACTTGCATATTTTGCCAATGGACTTACACTGAAGGAGGACTGTGTGCCGTATCGAGGGACCAAAATATCATAGAAACATGGGCCAGCTAATACCATTCAGAACACCTTAGCAATCCCATTGCGTCACTCTGGCAGCCACTCAGAACACGCTCACAACCCCGAAGAACGTTTAATGTTTAATCTCGTAGTTGTACCAAGACACATCTCTTTAAGTTTTCATGACTTGCTTGTTGTGTATCACTCATTGCATATTTGATGTCGACCGCCCACACATGCAGCATCTGGGCATCTGATGACCAATCAGGGCATCTTGCCAACTCTGTGAGGAGAATGACCAGATGAGCAAATCCATAGGAATGCATGATGCTCAGCACAATTTGTCACTTTACACTATCTTCTAGGACATGTATATCTGTATCCTTACAGCTGGAATGTTCACACACCAGTTTTTGCTTTTTAAAGCATTCTTCATTGTGATGAATGTTATTGGGAATGTCATTGCTGAGTTGGATGTATTCATTATGACATAATCAGCAACTTCCTCTCAGCTTACGCTTACAGATAATGCAGTCGGCCTCAGAAGATACTGTTCAGCAGCAAGTTCACACTTACAAATAATCAGATGGAATAAAAGTATGCGTGTTTGGCGTGCTGTCCAAGGGGAGGGCTCGGAGATCGGAATTTGGCCCAAACCCAGAGTACTCCCCCTGTATCTTTGGTTAGAATAGTAACTAGGCAAGTGTGAGGAGACAGGGTGGTGGAGGGATGCAGCAAATTGCAGAGGAACATAGGTGAGTCAGCTATATATATATACTCTCATACTGATTAGATTGGAAATTTGAATGTGTTTCTCCTCAACTTTGTTAATAAAACATCATGGCAAAAGTTAGTTTTGCAGGCTCTCAGTGCTGGTGGGCATGATGATGATTGGGAAGTAGCATCCACAGCGGCTCTGACACTGAAGTTACAGTGCCCCACTGTGTCACACGGTGGGTGGGATGGAGATAAAACAAAGTGGAATCCACAGAATTGTTTTCTCTAGCTATTTGTGACCTGTTCTCAGACACACACCGGGGTGTGCTAAAGGTTAGTCACCTAAGTTTTTGGTTATCTAGAAAGCCAAATTCACAAACTGAAAAATGAGCCACCCCAAAAATATCTGAGTAATTATGATGGGAGAATTTAAAATGTGTTTACAGGCTTACTAAGTTTGATTTGGGTGTTTTTAGAAACCTTCACATTTTGAGGTGTGAAATTATCCACTGGAGGTCTCACAGATCAAGCGCTGACTTCGTGTGTGGCGTTCTGTCCCCCATCTGTCCCCCGTGCCCTGAACGGAGAGGGTCAGTGGTGATCCAAGAGGAGGGCCGTCCTTTCCTTACCCAGACTGTCCTCACCTCCATTACACAGTGTGAAACAACAAATTAACCAGCAGCTCTCCAAATGACACCCAAAACCAGCACAAGTTTGAAAAAAAAACCCTCTTCACCCTCTTGTGTGGTCTGAATTTTGAGCACAGTAGCTTCCATAGGGAGTGGAAAATCAGTATGAGAAACATAAATGTATTTTGTGTTGTCCTTTTTCATGGGAACCATGTAAACGGTGCATTTCCAAATATGTATAGTGGCCCAGTATTTGAGTACTTTAGTCTAAAGTACTAATTTACTCACCCCCATGCCATCCAAGATATTTATTCTTTCTTCAGTCGAAAAGAAATTAAGGTTTTTGAGGAAAACATTCCAGGATTATTCTCCATATAGTGGTCTTCAATGGCTACCAACGGCTACAAAATTCCCATTTCAATGCAGCTTCAAAGGGCTTTACACGATTCCAGCTGAGGAATAAGGGTCTTATCTAGCAAAACGATCTGTAATTTTCTAAAAACAATAAAAATGTATATACTTTTTGACCAAAAATGCTCATCTTGCACTAGACTTAATCACGTTGGAAAGGTCAAGCATGACGTAGGCTAAAGTACTGCGGTAGGGCGAAAAACTCTCACTCTCATGTCTCATTTTCTCCTCCAACTTCAAAATTGTCCGACATCGTTTTTTGTAAAGGACTTTTCACATTCGCTTTGTAAACACTGGATGGATACTTCCGCCTACATCATGCGTGACCTTTCCAACGTTATTATGTAATGCGTGGCGCATCACAGAGCTAGTGCAAGATGAGCTTTTGTGTTTTTTTTTTAGAAAATGACCGAACATTTTGCTAGATAAGACCCTTATTCCTCAGCTGGGATCATGTATAGCCTTTGAAGCTGCATTGAAACAACAATTTGGACCTTCAACCCATTAGTAGCTATTGAAGTCCACTATATGGAGAAAAATCCTGGAATATTTTCCTCAAAAACCTTAATTTCTTTTCGACTGAATAAAGAAAGACATACACATCTTAGATGACATCGGGGTGAGTAAATTATCAGGAAATTTGAATTCTGAAGTGAGCTAATCCTTAAAAACGTGATTACTCTGTTGGACACTTTTGTGAACTTGAGGAAAACTGACTCCATACATCCACTAAAATGAACTTGACACCAGATGGTTCAAACTATTTGGCACAAATGGCTCAGAAAAGTGAAGTAAGTTCTGAGAAAATGTCTAGTGTTATTTGTTTGCAGATGCTGCTCGGTTTGATATGTTGTATCTATTTCAATGCCATTCATATTCATAAGTCTTGACTTAAGTATACAAATTTGCAATGCACCACATAGGCGGTATACTCAAAAAATGGAGTATGTCATTAATGTAATTTATTACTCACCCTCATGTTGTTCTACACCCGTAAGACCTTCATTTGTCTTCGGATCACAAATTAAGATATTTTTGGTTAAATCCGATGGTTCAGTGAGGTCTGCATAGACAGCAATGGTACTTCCTTTCTCAAGATCCATAAAGGTACTAAAAACATATTTAAATCAGTTCATGTGATTTCAGTGGTTCTATCTTAATATTATAAAATGGCGAGAATATTTTTTGTGCACCCAAAAAACTACTTTTTAACAATATCTAGTGATGGCTGATTTTCAAAACACTGCTAATCAGTGTTTTTGATCGCGTATCAAATCGCCAAACTGCTGAAATCACATGACTTTGGCACTCCGATTCACTGATTCGATTCGTGAAGTTACGAAGCTTTATGAAGCAGTGTTATAAAATCGGCCATCACTAGATATTGTTAAAAAGTCATTGATTTGCACAAAAAATATTCTCATCACTTTATAATGTTAAGGTAGAACCAATGTACTCACATGAACTGATTTAAATATGTTTTTAGTACCTTTATGGATCTTGAGAGAGGAAATGTCATTGCTTTCTATGCAGGCCTCACTGAGCCATCAGATTTAATCAAAAATATCTTAATTTGTGTTCTGAAGATGAACGAAGGTCTTATGGGTGTGGAACGACATGACGTTGAGTAATTAATGATATTATGTTCATTTTTGGGTGAACTAACCCTTTAATTATGCCACCGTAAGGAATATGAGTGGTATTCTTACTTCTCAATATGTTTAGTAAAAAACAACTCTCAAATTAATATACCAGTATGTTCTGCAATTATTGGCCAATTAACAGATGCTTGATATCATTTGACATCTTTTGAAATTATATATTATTCAAAAATATACACAACAGTTTCAAAAGGGTCCTTAATCCACTACTGGGATGAATTGGGACAATGGGGCAGACCCAGTCATGCTATATATTGCTAGTACTGGAACAAAAATGCAGTACCACTCTGGAAAATGGGCATATATCTGTGCCCCCATATATTCTGTGAAAAGACATAAATAAAAAAAGATGGTACTGTGGAGCAATGCTATAAAATGTGTGTGTAAAAAGCAAGGTGAGGTGACTGTAGGAATGGGTAGAGGGTTGGGGGGGGGTGTATGTGCTCAGATTCCGGGGCCTCGCTACCGTTACACACATAAATCAGCAAAGCGTGACTAAATCCCCGGTAACAGGAGCCGGAGCTGTGGTCCCCCCGGACCCCGCAGTGCACATCAGTGTGTAAGCACGCTGAACCCTCAGCCCCTGCCTCCAACCTCAGCACACACTGCTAGCCCAAACACTGAGGTCAGCCCTGGACCCTGCTCACAGAGCACAAACACACACTGACACCAGGACCTAGACTCAGATAAAGCCATTAAAGCCATTAGAGACAGACATCACCTGAAATCTGCACTGGGGACCCACTGTGAGATCCAATGACGGATGGGAGGTTAAGAACCAAGGACACGCTAAGAGGAAAAGCAAACATAACTATTCATCATCTCCATTTGACTATATTTTAACGATGCATCATCAAATGTCATGAACGACATGAAGTATTAAAATTGTGCAGTTATCACTCAAATTGTGTAGCTGGTTATGGAGAAGTGTTTAGTTTTACTATTTACTGAGCATACATCTTTTTACCCAACAGATTTACTCAACCTACATTTAAGGTGGGACGCAAAAAACCTGTAGTAGGGTAAGAAAAATCAACATGGTGAATATTTTCATTATCCGACGGTATTATAGTCTAGATTCTCAATTTTCCTTCCCATCATCCCACACCATGACTACAGTCACCTATGTCATATAATACCTCATAACAGTATCACTACAATCTTTACTGTGTCAGAGCAGCTGGGCTTGACCACCAAAAGACTAGGAGTTAACGTGTGATGTGTTTGTGTGAGGGTAAACAGCTGATTCATCTTGTCCAAGTTCTCTACAAGTTTGTTGTTTGTTTTCAGTCTTGTTTACAAGAACCACCCTGGTAGTACATCGACTAGGACCAACCATGCTGTCGTCTAGTAGGAATTCATAGAATGTGGGCTGCAGTTGGCACTGACAGATAATCGTCCCTCTCACACCCCTTACCTTACACCCATCCCCAACAAATACACACCACCCAATTCACAATCTAGGTTTACACAGTAAATTTAGACTCAAGTAAACCTGTTGAGAATAATTCACGTATTGTCAAAATTAAGAACCCTGGGATACTCTTACCATTGTAAATTCCCTCACCTGAATGGTTGGACATAAAGAAGATCCTGTTTGTCATCATTATGGAGACTGGTTGGAACTCAGATTTCATTTATGCCCAAGACTAGACACATACATTGTTGAACAGACAGACACTGCAGCTTTTAGTCAGCCAGCTCAGGCCTGACAGAGGCTGTGTTACAGCACTTTATCAACACGGTGTGTGCAGCAGGGTGCAACTGATATATCTGAACCATACCAACAAGCATTCAGCCAGTCGTGCATGGTGGTGGTAAAGCCAGAGTCTTGAGTTTGATTCGCAGGAAATGGGAGAAATAATAAAACATTTACCTAGTATGCAACCTGAAGTAACAAATTCTGTGTTACGGACATTAATGATACCTCAGACTGTGCAGCCTGTTGGGAAGAGTGGTTGAGGTGGGCATACACCCAGAACCCCTCCAAAACAAAACAGCAGTGCATGGCATGTAGGGTAGATTGAGTTGAGGTGGGCATATAAGCAAAACCCTTTAACAACTGTGCACATGTGCAGGAAACAAGAGCTGTAAGCTTATGGGTTTGAATCTTAGCTGGGACATCCTGATCCCATTCCCCTACTTTCCTGACTCCTCTTTGCTGCCTTATACAAGTCAAAAAGCCCCAGCAAAAAAACAAAAATCAATACCCTAGTTTAAAGTTACAGGGAGCAATGTACAAAATCACATCACAAGGGTAAAGAATACCAGCAAGAATAGGAAATGTGATTTCAGTTGCGGAAAAGACTAAATCGAGGCCAGTTTTGTAAGTGCAGTACTTTTGGAAGTCAATCTTTTAAGAGTTGGGTCATCAATGCAAGTTATAATAGTGTCTAGGGGCCCTATAATACACCCGGCGCAATGCGACGCAAGGCGCAGCGCAAGTGTGTTTGCTAGTTTGCGTCCGGCGCCATTTGCGTTTTCCCGTTCAGCGCCACGTCCTTAAATTAGTAAATGCATTTGCGCCATTTAGTGCGCCCATGGGCGTGCTGGTCTAAAAAAGAGGTGTGTTCAGGCGCATTGCCGACGCATTGCTATTTTAAGGAGCTGAAAATAGACTGCACCATAGACCAACTCAAACCTGGTCTAAAGTCTAAAGCTATTTGAAAGCCTGCATTTGCAAGCCCGCTTTAACTTCGTTTTTCCGCCAACATATTTCGCCATGTAAATAGCAATCCGCCATGGCACGAGCGCATCTCGCTCTTAAAGGGAATGGGAGATGACACTCTGATTGGTTTATTGAACGTTACGGCCATTACTCATTAAGAGAATAGGGACAACCCATTTCAAAAATGCGCCCCGGCGCACGGACCGTTTTTACGTTGTTAAAATAGCAAAAGTGGATTTGGACACGCCCTGAGTGCATTTGCGCCGTGCGCTTTACACTTTGCATTTAGATCGTTAAAATAGGGCCCTAAGAGTTCACTTAGGGCATTTTCACACCTATGGATAGTTTGTTTTGTTACGAGAAAAAGGGACTAAATTTGTTACAATGTTGCATTTTCTTCGCTTTCACAAGGCAACATTTCAAAGCGTACCAAAATGTGTTTATGCAAGTCACATGGGAGTACAAGTGTTCTCTTATTGGTCAGACTTTTCTCAGCATCATCCATCAAATTGATTGACAAGTTCACTCTATGAGCTTATTGTGGCTTTATTTGTAACTGTCGAGATACACGCAAACACTATACGAATGTAGCCATCATTCCTGCTGTTAAATTAAATACCACTTGGTACTCACACTTTACACGACACATCCTAAAAGCTGTCCTAATCACTTTCCTCCTGACTGCTCTCCTCACTATCTTCTTTTCTCTCGTACATAGATGATGATAATGACTTTTTTTTTTTTTTTTACTAACATTAATGACAGCAAAGGCTGCTGCCACTTTAAGAAGGAAAGCACGGACCAAATAACTGACACACATCCGGTTTCTTTCTCAACACTTCACTTATGACATAACCGAGAGAATACTTGCCGAGACAGGTAACGTTATTTTGACATAATGTTCGAGCGCTGTCTGACTCTCATCATGCATGCGTTTCGGGGGGCTGTGCGCACAGATTATAGTTCGCAAGTCCCGATTTTTGCCTCTTCTTCCGCTTTTAAAGTCGTTTGAATGTGTTAATTGGCGAGACAAAACACGTCCAAATTACAAACTTTCACTCTATGATGGTTAAATATAGCAGTTAATCCGCGAATCACATGCGTGCCGAACCGTTGGACCTTATCCTTATGGATCACGGATTAACTGCGATCCGTTGCACACCTAATAATTAAAGATAACACATATTATGATGATTGCTATCTTACCAGAGATGGAGAAAAATCCTACTCCAATAAGTAAACGTATCCATGTGAACCGGTACTCAAAAGCGCTTCCCTCCATGTTTTCTGGTACGCATAGTTTATTTTTACCGCGCATGCGTACCTGCGTACCTCTTATGTGCACCCCTGACTATATGAATGTTATAAAGCAGGTAGAGCCGGAATCGAGGCTTCATCGCTTTTTATATAACACATTTCCCGTTATGAATTATGATATCGTTTGGTTCATTAGTCGGTGGGGTCGGATTGCTTTCACATCTCAAGCAAACCGCTCCAGAATTTGTTTGAAAGCGTACCAAGACCACCTCTTCAAGGACGTCTCGGCACGCTTGTTTGGCCCGCTTTTGGTGCGCACCGAGTGCGATTGCTGCATTTGCGCTTACCCAAACGAACCTCACTAAGGGGGACAACGAACCTCCCTAAAAAGGGGTTGCTAAGGGAAATTCATCAACAACCCAGTGCACCTTAATAAATGCGCAGAACATCCTAGGATCATGGCTGTGGTACAGTACACTGTACATATGCCCAGAACACATAAGTGCCTTATGCGGACCCTGGTTTGAATCTGACCTGGGCCGTGTCCTAATTCCACTCTCACCCCTGCTTTCCTGTATCCTCTCCACTGTTTTAGTTGGATCATAAATGCAAATTACAAGTTGGCTGTTCTGATGGTGTATATATGATTTAATTGCACCTTTAGAGGAAATCAAGGAATTATTTACTTGACTTGCTGAGTGGGTCCCCTTTGTGCAATGGTGGAGCAAGTGAAGTTCCAGTGTTTTGTTTAATGTCCACACTGCATTATGTGACATGACTGTATATTTTACCCACTGGGGTTTACCAGGGATAACTTTCAACAAGCCATTAGGACAAAGCTGCTTTATGTTATTCCACCAGCATAAAGCAGACAGACCTAATAACACATGCCAGCAGTGGCTGGTTTCTTTATCTCCTCACTATAGAAGACCATCATTCATCAATATCCTTTTAGTTTCTTTTGGAAGCAACCAATGTGTCCCTCAAAAGTCTGTTGACGTTTCTGTTCCATGGCTTAATTCTTGTAATCTTTGTTATAACAACAGATTTGATGTACTGAGTTACCATATTTACACACTGCTCATGTTAGAAGACTGTTCCCTGCATTGCTGTTATGGGAATGGTCACACTCTGGTGGCTAATTGGTTTTATGGTGCCTTATCGTCAGTTGAATCATACACTCCCTGAGGCGAGCAAGATATTAATGATCTTTTACAGGGTTTTACATCAAAGAACAAGCATAGAAGAAAGGACAAATGACTTGGTTGCATGAATTGTTTTGTTGGAATTCATTGAGGGGGATCCCCTTAAAACATAGTCGTATGTTTTATCAGAAAGAATAAACCAAGACACAATTTGCCAAACATGTAAGGGAAAATAGTAGACAGACTGTATAGGGGTCATTGGTCAGGGAGTTGTTGACACAAGCAGAAGTAAGGTCAAAGAAACAACTGGCAATACCCTTAATGAAGGTGGAAAATTAGGTAGAAACTGTCCCTCATTAATATTCTGGGCACTTGCCACTAAAGACTAAAATTTGAACATTACTTTTTCTGACTTACTAATTGGGAATCATGCTTCGGTTACTCCAGCAAAGGATTTTAGTTCTATCCAGTTGGTGCATTTTCTTCGGTCTCTAATCTGATGTGAGGTCATCGTAAGTTAGCCGACCATGGAGACGCTAACCTCGCTCCAGTGCAAACTGATGCACTTCAGCCGTTGCTCCTTTGAACCAACCCCCTTCAAAGCCCTATCCCATCAGGAGAATGCAGATGCCATCATTATTTTCTTGGCTAGCTTTGAAACTCAAACCCCCTCATCTCTGACCTGCACATCGGAGCCCGGTGATGATGACTGTGAGAGATGGCGTCTGTTTGCTTTGCTTTAGCATAGTGGAGCTTCACTCTGGGCTCTAGATCCAGACTGGGGGCTAGTTTCAGCCACTGGAGGCCAAAGTGTAAAGGAGGAGATGCTATCACACCAAGGAATGGAGCCAGAATGGTCATCAGGGACTTGAGTCCTGGATGGGTACGAGAAGGCCGGGAGGACCATGTTTGTGCAGGCTTAAGTCCAAAGGGTAGAGGAAAGGTTCAGGCTTTGCACTGTGACTAGCGATAGCCTCTAAAGAAATACTATATCAGGAACTGGTTGAGCTCCTAATACCTCTTGAAGGACAAAGGGTTTGACAATGCTGAAATGTAGCCAAAGCCTTTCTGGATGAATGAAAAATGGTAATGCTCAGGAACATTCTGATTGTAATTCTCACCTGAAAATGGTTTTCAGTTGTTGCCATATTTGTATACAGTTAAAACAGTAGCCAGGAGTGGAAACGTTGTGGAGAAAATGGGATGTGAATGAAACTTAGCCATAATGCTTACATGGCCTGAAAACTTTTCATCTCAAAAGGTAGTAATAATCATATCTCTGAGTGCACTTAACCATTTAGTGTCTATTTTGTGAAGGCATCTTCAAAATAACTGTGATGTAGATGTCCTGTAGAGTGTTGAAGGGTTTGGATTAGCTATGGTAGCTGTTTATATCTTATCTGTTTCCTGATTGTGCATATGTTGAATGACCTTGTTTCCACTTCATCATGGCAAATTGGAGCAGAGCTATATTTTACTCATAGGGGAACTTGACCTTTGATCTCACGGGTGAACGAGGTCACAACCCAGGTGGGGCATTGTCATCAGTGCCGTGACATGGCAACTTAACCTCCAACTGGATGGTTAGATTTCCAGGTGTGAACAGAGCAAATATATGAGTTGTCCGTCATGCTGAATGAACTTTTCAATGAAATTAGCCCATGATGTTGAAGCTCGGAGCCTCCAGAAGATGATGAGCTTGACCTGAAAGCTCACTGTGATGAGGAGTTCAGGGTTCGGCTTTACTCACAGTCTGTTTATAGCTGTGTGTGTCATCATAGATGCGGTGTGACTACATTCATGACTCATTATTAACCAAGTACTGCAAAGTCCAAATGATGAATAACATGTTGTGAAGAGTATAGAATAACAGATGTGAAGGGTGAAAGTCCTACTATAGCAAAATGTGCTGTGGTAGGTAATCAACATGACTTTTTAAGCATTTTTGGAATAAGATAACCAACTCCTTTGTTTTTGATGATGTTAAAGGGTTAGTTCAGCCAAAAATGAAAATTATCCCATAGTTTACTCACCCTCAAGCCATCCTAGGTGTATTTGACTTACTTCTTTCAGTCAAACACAATCGGAGTTATATTAAAAAGTATTCTGGCTCTTATAATCAGAGTCAATAGTTATTGATATTTTGAAGCCCAAAAAAGCATATCCATACGGCTCCAGAGGGTTAATAAAGGCCTTCTGAAGAGAAGCGATACATTTTTGTAAGAAAATATTCATATTTATAACATATTTATAAACCAGAATCACTGGCTAGTAGTAGCTTACTCTGCTCCTACCTGGAGCTGTGCCAGACCAGCAGTCTCAGACCAGGGATTATAGAATCATAAGGTTAGTGTTAGTGGTTGTGGTTGTGGCGGGTTAGGCATTCGTCAGCTTCACCCTAACTTCTGAGGCTGCTGTCTTCAGACTGCTGTAACATGTAGCACTGCGGTTCTGCAGTTAGACATAATTTGTTTATTTCACATTTAAAATCTAGCAACAATAAGCAACGAAGGCATTCCGAAACAGTTTTAATGTGACTTTCATATAATTAAAAGATAGAAAAAAACAGTCCCTAGATCATAAAATTGCCCCTAGTTGAAGTAAGACCCTTATATTTGTGTGCGACCTTCATTGGAGGTATTGTCATGTGTATTTATATCTTCACTGCAATGCAGAAAAAGGACACTATCCCTAAGCATATTATAAGTGTTACATAATGGAAAGTTGCTATAAAACACAATAGCGTCAGTACATATTATAACGATGCTAATGCCAGATCTAACTCAAGATTCATGGGATTATATAAACGTTCTATCTTTTTATTAGTTATTTAACTGACAATAATTTGGACATTATTAAGACAGTCTTCAAAACTTCTAATTCTTTTGCTCTCTGTAGGCTCCTCTGAGTGGTTTCAAGAGTTTAATTTAAGAGGTCATAATTGTTTTTTTCTGAATACATGCAGATTACTATCATTATTTTCATAAATGTAGCATATGTTCATTATGTTATGTGAAGCATTTCAAAACATGAGGTACCCTCAACCCGGGATGCAGGTCAGATCGACTCTCATCTCTGCCACGAATGTAGATGAGCCTCTAACGACATATCCCTAGAGCTTTATGCCCCTTGGCAGGATATCCCATGATTCTCTCTGACAGCTGAAGCACCAGCTCCTTGACACGTGGAGAGATTTATCAGCAGAGGCGTGATACTCTGGAGAGGCTTACATGAGAATGAAGGAACAAACAGCATTCTCTATTCACTGCTAATCAAACATAACCTTTAAGTCCATGCTAATTGCTTCTTTGAATGGCTACACTTCCTGCTGCACAAAATGATCCCAGTGCTGTTTAATGATGAAGTGTGGGATTTTTGTACAGATATGACTATTGATTGGAGCATTTGTATTTATGAGATGAACGCACTTGAACGCCAACACAAAGTCGTATTTAGTTTGGTTTGAGCCCTAAAGTTGGGGGACGTCCGTTAAAAAGTAATGGTTACAACAGGTGAGCGATTATTTTGTGTTTTGTGAAAGTACAGATTAGCCTATTATTTATACTTGCATTACTTTTTTGTATTGTCTGACTGAGTAAGTCTGTAAGTGGCAAGAAAGTGGGCAAATTTGGCAAATAGCCTTAAATATAGTTCACCCAAAAATGGAAATTCTTTCATCAATTCAACACTGACATGGAAGCATCAAATGGAGGATAAATTGACGTTGGGTTCCCAGTTGCAGTGATCAAATGAAGAAACTAAGGCCCTCTTGAGGGATTTTCAAGTGCTTCAACCAACAATAGTGGTATCTGGTTGCTACAAGAAGAAAAAGAGTGTGATTCAGCATGATGACCTCCTTCACTTTCTAACGGCATCTGAGGAAGCAACCCAGAGACGCCATGAGAAAATGAAGAAACATGATTGCATCCTTTGAGGACCTAAAATGCATAACTGGAAAGGCAGTTGAGAGTTTCTTTCATAAATTTGTTCTGTGGACAAATTGGACCATTTCATGTTTAGCAGTTTTATCTTAATATGTGTTTTTGTTTATATTTATTTATGTCCATTTGTTTTAAGACACATGCAGTGTCCCAGATTATTTTAAACATGGTGGAAATAATAACACCGCCTTTATAAAGAGAACGTGTAATAATTGAATACATGCCTCAGAATAGGTAGCTCTAAGAAATATGTAGAAAGCCGCCAAGGTGGGATTATATGTTCCCATCCTGGAGTCGTGGACATGATGGAGAAGTTGTTGGGATATATTTGAGTGCCCTTCATTTATGCTTATGTTGTGAAGTGTACAGGCTGTCACAATGATTTGCAGAAAAATCTACATTGATCTGCACTTCATTTTCCCAATGGCCTGTTCGTTTACTTATTTATTGTAAGATATTACAGTGAATTAAAGAGACAAAAGATATAAGAGAGGGGAACAGGGCCTCAAGGCAAGACCCAAATTCATGTCACCAAAGGCACTGTTGTACCACCGTTAATATCTTTCCACAACAAGGAAAGGCACTTGCATGGTAAATGAATTAAGCCAGTGGAAATTTAAAACCAAGAACAAGTCTTAACTGGATCTATTCACAGGAAACTAATAAAGCCCAAATATATAATCCCCACATCCTAACAGGCAATAAACAAAAAGAATCAGCCTGTGTCACACAAGAAGGAATTATCAGAATGCAAGATATGTTTACTGCAACACATTTTATGTGACTATAGTCTTTTACAACAATATAGGATGTGGTTTACAAGAATGGATATGACTGAATTAAGATGTCTTCATGCCTATTAAAGACAATGCAAAAACGTTTTTTCAGGTAACCTAACTGGTTTATTTAATATAATATAATACAATATAATATAATATCACTGTAAACGCTAATGCTCAAAATAATTAATTTGTTTGAGTAGGGTAAACTTAGTTCAGTAAAATTAACTTTTATGCATATTTAGAACTTTCTTTTTCTTTTGAGTTCACAAAAATGACACATTTTAAGTAATCTGAATTGTATCATTGTTTTAAGTTGTATGAACTTGTTTCTTTTAATTTGGACAAACTTAAATTTAACAGAAACTAGGATAGGATTTCTTTTTCCCAGCGTGATTTGCCATGACGCTCGAAAGGGAGAGTAAATGCTAAAATTAAGTGTTATATGATGTTTTTTTGTGCAAGATTAATGTTAAGTGGGAGATTTAGTAGTGATTAATGTTTTGCTTCTATATTGCTGTACTCATTCAGCAATTGCTATGCTATGCTAATGCTATCAAAGCATTGTGTTACCAATGAGCAAGTTAGCATTTAATGAATTAGCTAAAGTTTCTGCTACTAAAAATATTTAAGTTGAGATTAAATGATAGTTTTAAGTTAAGTATAAGTTAAATTGTTAATTAAAATGTATGAGTACAAAATAATAAGTTCTGCTTACTTAAACTTTGAATTTCTTAACTTAAACATTTTGATGTAACTGATTATCCCAATATATATATTAGGGCTGACCGATAAATCGCATGCGATTGTCACGCGCATTTCGTCAGTAAAGCCGGTTCCCTGATTACCGTTAAATCGCCATCACCTGCATTCAAATGGAGCGGCATTTAATAGACAGAACCGTAGATCACTGACAAGCTACGCAATATCACGTTCATTATCGAAGGCGATTCATCTGCAATATGAATGCGATATTGTGTAGCTTGTCAGTGATCTACGGTTCTGTCTATTAAATGCGCACCAATTGAAAGCAGGTGATGGCAATTTCGCGGTAATCAGGGAACCGGCGTTACTGACACTGCAGATTGTATTGAAGGGGACAGACCAAGCCAAGGACATGCCACCAACAACTTTGACGTCTGGTCACCCTAAATGAAATGAACCCTTTACAACAGCTCAAAGAGCCTGGTCACATTTTTAACCTTCTTCAGATTCATTTTCTCACAGTTTCATCTGTACCTGTTTATTCAACTAATTCAAGTAATACCTTTAAAAGTGGAGAGCAATGAAATGCATTCATCACTCTTGGGCACATGGTCTCTATGGCTAATCCCTTGAGATCAAGTGAACATGCATGGGCTGCTCTTCCTATGAAAAGCCTTGTAAAAGAAAACTATGTTCCTTCCCTGAGTGGTGAATGACCAGCTGATGGACTTTTGGACACTGGCAATGAAGCCGTGCTGATTAGATATGCTTGTAAAGCTTGATAGAAGACAGCATTCGGGTTCTGGGAAATGGTACTCTTATAATATAATTTTAAGGTTGATTTGTTTGCAAATAAATACATGCTTGGGAATAAAAATAATGCTGTAGCATTTACAAAAGCAGCGTTTGCATATCATTATGTGTTTAGAGAATGGACATCAGTGACATTGCAGAAGATCATCACCTCTGTCACAAACTGTGAGATTTATGACACAGTATTGAGCCAACCTTTCACAACAAGGTAACGGGAGATGTGTACATTACGCGAGACGGCAACCCTTTGCAATGCACAAGAGCCAAGCTGCTTGACGTATAGCCATTTTCAGCACTTACTTAGAGGTAAACAACTAAGTTTACCCATTATAGGCTATTTATCTCATTCTTCAAATTCAGTAATCTATGGATGCATTGTTTGAAGTGATCAATATCAAGTATAAAGCATATAGGGTGTTTTATTTTTGCCTTATCCTCCCAATTGCTCTATTTGAACATTTAGGAACTGTATATACTAAAATGATCTGCCTGAGAGCAATATGAGCTGTCAACAACTCATACCCTTCAATAAAATATCTCACACTGATCTTGTAGAAAAATGTCAGAGGACACATAACACTTCGGAAAGGCCTTTCATGTGTTTATGGATTTAAGATAAATGGTTCTTATAGCTATTTTTACTTCACATGCATGAGCTTTTCAAAAGCCATTTTGACTGCATACATTCCTGGCTATTTTTATGGGGCGTGAAAACAAGACTCTCTTTCCAGTGTCCAGCATTTCTATGTGTGTGTTTCAGAAATTAATTTTCATGAAGTCAGTCCACAATACAATTTACAGTAAAAATCAATGCATGTGATTTATTTGTCTTGGTAAGCTACTTAGGCCTATATAAATCTTTGTCACTAGTTTTATTGTCACATATACAAGAGTGTACCAGTCCAACAACATTGCAGTCATGAAACAGTGACAATGAAACAGAACAGCAATTACAAAAGTGTTCCTGTAGTTTAAACTTTTGACATTACACTATAGCAACCCCAAGTTTATGGGTTTGATTCCCAGGGAATGCATGACCTGATGGAATATATGTCTTATGTAATGTTAATATCTTAAGTTGCTGCCAAATAATATCTTATGTCTGCCAAATGCATTAGCATATGTGGTCACACTTTAGTTTAGGGTCCAATTCTCACTATTAGCAAATCAAGCTCAATCAACTCCTAATTACTGCTTATTAATAGTTAGTAAGGTAGTTGTTGTTAGTTCACCCAAAAGTACTTTTAATTAGATATTACATTTTTAAATACTCGTAATCAAACTACAGATACTTTTCTATTGATTACATGATGTTCCCTTTCAGTCGGTCACGTTCGACGTACGTCAGTAGTGACCGACGAATTGGGATATCGCTTAGAGAGCCCTATCATCTTCGTGTAAACTAAAACAAGCCAATGGAATTGGCGTGCGATATTTGCATAATGCGCACCGCCCCCGACAGGTGTATATAAATAGGAAGCAGATGCAATCGCACTCTGTCTTTCGCTTCGGAGCCATTCACTGGTGTCCTGTTTTAGAAGACTCCTTTCTTCGTTTGTTTTATTCTAAAACATTGCCTCAGAAGAGGATTTACAGCGAGCTTTCAGTGCTGGTGAAAGGGCACGTTCAGCGAGGTCGCGAGTCTCCGAGGAGCTGAGCTATAAGCTCGAAAACTGCTGTTTTCACAGCAACACAAAGAGTGTGTGCGTGTGTAGCGATTTGGGCCGGTTCCTCGGTGTGTCAGGGAGTGGTGTACCTGACACATCGCGTCGCTCCCCTGGGTGCTTCAGCACGAGTGAGTTGACTTCCCCTTCTAAAAGAGCTTTACAGACGAACCCTGACAGTATGTCATTTCGTCTGTGCGTTAATAGGTGCGGTCGTTCCCTGGTCCTTGCTGATGGGCACAATCGTTGCATCTCGTGTTTGGGCATTCTGCACGCTGAAGCAGCTTTTGTGGATGGTTCATGTTCCCATTGCGGGAACATGACTATCGCGATGCTGAGGTCGAGACTCTCCTTCCTGAAGTCTCAGGAAGCGGGGGTCCCCTCTCCTATGCCGCGTACGACCGTTTTTTCCGGCCCCGGGAACCGGAATGACGGTACGGCGCTGTATAGGAAGGGTGACCGGAGGATTACGGTCAGGGCTTCCCCGCCGAGCGGAAACGCTCCTCGGGCCCCTGCCGCCTCATCAGCACCGCAACCCATCGTGCCACCGTTGGTTTCCGCTGGGCCCTCTACGGACTGTCCAGCCGTTACCTTTGGTGTGCTGGCGGCGGATCGGATGTCGATCGCTGCATCGGAAGGTGAGCCTGAGTCCTCGGGGGAGGATTCGGACGCGCTGCCGCCCGGGACGGTAGCGTTGCCCGAGTCGGATCCCGAGCTCACGGCTGTGCTCTCCCGGGCCGCCTTGTGCGTCGGGCTTGAGTGGAACCCTCCACCCTGTCCCGGCCCATCTCGGTTGGACGATTGGTACTTGGCGGGGGGTCGCGCTGGTCAAATCCAGCGTCCCGCCCCAATGCCTTTCTTCCCGGAAGTACACGATGAGGTGACCAGGTCTTGGCAAGCTCCGCATGGGGCTCGTACAGGGCCTGGTCACTCGTCTGCCTTCACCTCCCTGGACGGGGGGCTAGCCAGGGGGTACGCGAAGATCCCGCCAGTCGAGCGGTCTGTTGCAACGCAGTTGTGTCCAACGGCCGCTGGCTGGCGCGGTGAGCCGCGTCTCCCGTCCCAGGCCTGTGAACTCTCAGCCGGTCTGACTGAGAAAGCTTACAGTGCCTGTGGGCAGGCTGCCTCTGCCCTGCACGCGATGGCCCTTTTGCAGGTCTATCAGGCAAAAGCGCTGTCGCAGATGCCCCAGGAAGGTCCTGACCAACAGCTGCTTGGGGAGCTGCGCGCTGCCACTGACCTTGCCCTCCGGGCAACGAAGGTGACAGCGCGTTCTGTTGGCCAGGCGATGTCTACTTTGGTAGCCCAGCAACGCCACCTCTGGCTGACCTTGGCAGACATGAGGGAGACCGACAAACATCGGTTCCTGGATTCCCCCGTGTCTCCGGTCGGCCTTTTCGGCGAAGAGCAAACTCGCCCCCGGGTAGAGGATCTCTTGTTTCGGTCTCGAGCTAGACTCGGTCGCACGGACTGCGTGTCTCACCGAGGTGCGCGTCCAGTCGGTGTTGAACTGCCTGAGCTCGCTCAAGTGCAGGACAGCGGCTCCACTGAAAGATTTTCAGAGGCTCCTGGGGCATATGGCATCTGCAGCCGCGGTAACGCCGCTCGGATTGCTTCATATGAGACCGCTTCAACACTGGCTCCGCGGCCGGGTCCCGAGATGGGCGTGGCAGTGCGGCACGCTCCGTGTCCCCGTGACACCGAGCTGCCGTCGCACCCTTGTCCGGTGGTTGGACCCTTCGTTCCTGTGGGCCGGAGTACCCCTCGAACGAGTGTCCAGGCACGCTGTGGTCTCCACAGATGTCTCTGCCACGGGATGGGGGGCCACGTACAATGGGCATGCAGTGACAGGTCTTTGGACGGGGCCTCAGCTGCATTGGCATACCAATTGCCTCGAGTTGCTAGCGGTGCGTCTTGCGCTGGCCCGCTTCAAGGAGCTGTTGTCAGGCAAGCACGTTCTAGTCCGCTCACTAAGCATTGCAGCCGTTGCGTACACCTACCGTCAAGGTGGTCTACGCTTCCGTCGCATGTTGCAACTCGCCCGCCATCTCTTGTTGTGGAGTCAGAAGGATCTGAGGTCCCTTCGGGCCACTCGTGTCTCAGGTGTGCTCAACCGTGCAGCCGACGAGCTGTCACGGCAGCATCTACTTGCGGGCGAGTGGCGGCTCCACCCCAAGGCGGTCCAGCTGATTTGGCAGCGGTTCGGCGAGGCCCAGGTAGTCCTGCTTGCCTCCCCGGAAACTGCCCTCCGCCAGTGGTTTTATTCCCTGACCGGCGGCACGCTCGGCACGGATGCCCTGGCACACAGCTGGCCCCCGGGTCTGCGCAAACATGCGCTTCCCCCAGTGAGCCTTCTCGCACTATTCATGTGCAAGGTCAGGGAGGACGGGGAGCAGGTTCTGTTAGTGGCTCCGTACTGGCCCACTCGGACCTGATTCTCGGACCTCATTCTCCTCGTGACAGCACCTCCTGGCCGATTCCTCTGAGGAAGGACACCCTGACTCAGAGACGGGGCACCCTGTGGCACCCGCCTCCCGATCTGTGGAACCTCCACGTGTGGTCCCTGGACGGGATGCGGAGGTTCTGAGTGATCTCCCGCAAGCGGTCGTAGACACCATCACTTCCGCTAGAGCTCCTTCTACTAGGAATCTCTACGCGCTGAAGTGGAACCTGTTCGTCGAATGGTGCGCCTCTCGCCGAGAGGACCCCCGGTCATGTTCGGTCGGATCCGTGCTTTCCTTTCTGCAAGATGGGTTGGAGCGAAGGCTGTCTCCCTCCACCCTCAAGGTGTATGTTGCCGCCATTGCCGCACATCACCATGCAGTTGAGGGTAAGTCCCTGGGAAACACGATCTGATCGTCAGATTCCTGAGGGGGGCCAGGGAGACTGAATCCTCCTCGCCCTTCCTCCGTACCCTCTTGGGATTTGACCCTGGTTCTCACAGCTCTCCGGGGTCATCCCTTCGAACCTTTGCAATCAGTCGACCCGAAACTAATGTCTCTTAAGACGGTTCTTCTGGTTGCATTGGCTTCCCTGAAGAGGGTAGGGGATCTGCATGCATTTTCGGTCGACGAAACGTGCCTAGAATTCGGGCCCGGTGCTTCTCACGTCATCCTGAGACCCCGGCCTGGATACGTGCCCAAGGTTCCTACCACTCCCTTCAGAGATCAGGTAGTGAACCTGCAAGCGCTGCCCTCGGAGGAGGCAGACCCAGCCCTAGCTTTGCTCTGTCCCGTCCGCGCTCTGCGCGTTTCGTGGACAGAACGCGAAGCTTTAGGACCTCAGATCAGCTCTTCATCTGTTACGGAGGCCAGCAGAAGGGAAAGGCTGTCTCCAAGCAGAGGATGGCCCACTGGATAGTGGATGCCATCGCCTTGGCGTACGAATCCCAGGGCGTGCCTTGCCCGCTCGGGTTGAGAGCCCACTCCACCAGAGGGGTGGCCTCTTCCTGGGCGCTGGCTCAGGGCGCCTCGCTGACAGATATCTGTAGAGCTGCAGGCTGGGCGACACCTAACACGTTCGCTAGGTTTTATAGCCTACGTGTAGAGCCGGTATCCTCGCGTGTACTCGCATCCACTAGTCGGTAGACGTGTTGTACCCACTCTAAGTGTCGGCTTGCAATGCCATTCCCGCCACTGGCCGGATACGTGCATACTTCACTCCAGTCGTGTTCCCCGCTTGGCGAACCCTGTCGAGTTCCTCCGCCTCCCCCTTCGGCTCGGACATTGCGGAGTGTCTGATGCCAGGCCTACATCCGTCGCTGACGCTGTCTGTTGGCTGGGGCCCATATGTCGTGACCCCTCTACGTGAGCGGTCCCATATGTGTATTTTCCACGGTTTGAAACTCCCTACGGGCCGAGTCCGTGTCTTTCCCTTAGCAGAGCCAGCTCTGCTGTCACCTGTCAGATGAGTCTCCCCCTAACCAGGTGGAGCCATCCCAGGGACTCCATATGCGTACTGCCCCCCCGGGCCAGTCCATGTGTGTATTCCCACGTAAACTCCTCCCCCATTGGGTAGGTAGTGGTTTCCGCAGCGTCCCTTACGGGTTCGCTTCCCCAGTGTGTCTAGTTTACTTAGTGGGTAGTGGTTAGACAGCAGTAGACTCTCTCGGTGTAAGCTCGCCCCCTTCACCGCCAGCCGGTGCCATGGGCGGCTGAGCTTGTGCTGGGCACTGGAAGGGGTTTCGTAACTGTGGCGCTTTAGTTGGGATCCCAATTCGTCGGTCACTACTGACGTACGTCGAACGTGACCGACTGAAAGGGAACGTCTCGGTTACGTATGTAACCCTCGTTCCCTGAAGGAGGGAACGGAGACGTACGTCCCGTCGCCACAGTTTCTGTACCCTCGCTGTAGTGCGGACACCAGTTGTCTCCTCAGCGAAAAACAGAGTGCGATTGCATCTGCTTCCTATTTATATACACCTGTCGGGGGCGGTGCGCATTATGCAAATATCGCACGCCAATTCCATTGGCTTGTTTTAGTTTACACGAAGATGATAGGGCTCTCTAAGCGATATCCCAATTCGTCGGTCACTACTGACGTACGTCTCCGTTCCCTCCTTCAGGGAACGAGGGTTACATACGTAACCAAGACGTTATTCTCACAATGGAAGTAAATTATTTATAATTCATTGATTCTACTTCTTCGTTATATTTGAACATTTTTCTGTCATGTTTGTGGAATTGCACACAAAGACCAACCACTAGTCAGGTGACTATCACTGAAAACTGAGACCCACACAGCATTTGATCACTGGATTTACAGAAATCATCACAATTATCAACATTGCATATCTCCGCTCCTGACAAACATAATTATTAGTATTTGAATTATCACTCAGTGAGTCATTTAACCATGTATTACTGTCTCTGGAAGGCTTTTGTCTTTCAAACACATTTTTGTCAGCTGAATTTATTTGCTCTAATATTTTTACTTGAAGTAAGCCCTTAGATTCATAAGTTAGGTCAATAATAATAAGAAATAATAATAAAATGAAGTTCACAGTTCTCCAATGTTGGTTAATGGTCATATGCCATGCAGGTAAACAGTTTTTTTTGTTTTTTTATCTTTTTTTTAGTAAAAGTTTTATTTTTATTGTTTTATTCTAAAATTATTTATTTAAAAATTAAATTTTTATGATATAAATACCTAATAGCTTTTCATTAAACTCACTCTCATACTCACCCTCAAGCCATCCTAGGTGTTTATGACTTTCTTCTTTCTGATGAACACAGTTGGAGTTATATTAATAAATATCCAGACACATTTGAGCTTTATAATGGCAGTGAATGGAACCAACGAGTATAAAGCAAGAAAGTGCATCCATCCATCATAAACATACTCCAGATGGTTATGGGGGCTTAATAAAGGCCTTCTGAAGCAAAGTGATGCATTTTAGTAAGTTATAAAGTAAAATATCTAGCTTCCACCAGACCGCTTTCCGTATTCAACTTAAGCCTGCACTGTTAGACTTTGCTGTAATTTTACAATTACTTACCGCAAAAAATCCCAGTAAAATACCATATATGTTATTTACAGTTAACTACTGTAATATTCAATGCATTGTGGGTATTTTTTATGATATTTACAGTAACTGTAACGGCTGCTCAGTTGCATGGGAGCGAAGAAATTGAGCGTAAACTTATATAGTTTTTACACTGGTAAGTTTTTATGTGTCAACCCAAGCATGAAATTTACCCCATTTCATGCTTAAAATATCGAACATATGTCCAATTTATTGTACAATAGGAATTTTATTAAATTCAGTAGCATTTATGTAACATAAAATTAAACAAATAAATTACAGTAAAATTACTGTAATATTATTATACTGTAAAAATAAGTTGCGGTAAGGGCATCATACTGTAAAATGAAATTGCGGTAAGGTCATCATACTGTAAAACACATTTACAGTTAAGCTACTGTAAAGGGGCAGTTACAGTAACTTACTGGCAATAGTGCTGCCAGTAAGTTACCGCAAAAATACAATAAAAAGTCTAACAGTGTGGCTCACACTACAGGAGTTTTTAAATCCCAACTGAGTATGAAATCTGGTTGCAGCACACACACAGCAAAATCCCAAGTGTTAAATCAACTCTGCTCAGATTACATATGGTCCCTCTCTAAATAGTGCTAAAGTGAAGCAGAGTTAAAGTTAATGAGATAATTAAGTTATGATTGAGCATTAGTGATGAACACCTGCTGTTAACAAGCAGAATCACTGAGAACTACAACTGACATTAGCCACAGCCTTAGATGAAATCAACTGAAGATAAAATACATTAAATGTCTCATGATCTGATTAAACAACTCCACAAACAACATGTTATCTCATTAATTTTAACAGTGTTATTTTAACTCTATATAGAGAGGGACCATATGTTCTCTGAGTAGAGTTGATTTAACTCTGGAGATTTTGCTGTGCACATAAGGAGAATCTTCACAGATTTTATTCTCACAAATCTCAAACATGCACACACTACAAGATTTGAAATTTGTAGCGCAGCACACACTACAGGATTATGAAGATTATCATACCCAGAAGATCACCTCACGTGATTTCATTGGGAAGCGGATGTAAACATATTCGTCGCTGACATAAATAGGTATGTTTACATTTGCTAGCAGCTTTCTACACTCACCCGGTATGTTCAAAACCATAGCGATTTCTCCTCAGCTTTTCTCTTTGTCCGTAAAGTTGTGTCATGTTTTTGAAGACGCGTTATTCAAGGAGTTGTGTTGTTGCAACACTTCAACGCACCATCTCCACTGTCCAATTGTCCCATACAGCAACTGGTTTCGCGGTCGCAAAAGCGCTCTCATTCACTTCTCTCATTGGCTGTTGTTAAAGAACTGACATAATCTTCCCGATTTAAGCCTAAATATCAAACATGTTTGATATGATCAGGGCGGCCCCGATTTGTGTGAGAGCAGATCGGGAGGTGCAAGATTCGATCTGTGAACACCTCACATTACCAGATAATCTGCGCCAAACAATCGAGATCCTTGATTGGGGAAATTCTCGGAAGGGGAAAATCGGGCATAAATCGTCCTAAAACCCCTGTAGTGTGAGCCAAGCATTGCAAAGAAAGTGTAATGCCTCTCACAGCTCAAAAGGCTCACGCTATGTCCTATGCCTTCCATATTCAACTTACGAAAAAAGCGTAATTGACGCGACGTCACTTACATTTTCTTTGTAAGTTGAATACGGTAGGCGGTCTGGCGGAAGCGAAATATTTTACTTTATAATTGGTTAAATATGGATATTTTTCTTACACAAATGCATCACTTCAGAAGGCCTTTATTAATCCCCTGGAGCTGTGTAGAGTATGTTTACGATAAATAGATGCGCTTTCTTGAGCTTTAAACTCGTTGGCCCTGTTCCACACCATTATAAAGCTCGGATGCGTCAGGATATTTATTAATATAATTCTGATTGTGTTCATCAGAAAAGTCATATACACCTAGGATGGCTTGAGGGTGAGTAAAGCGTGAGGTAATTTCATTTGAAAGTGAACAAATCCTTTAATGTAGTTTATGTTGTTGATAACAAAGAATGGAATATATTTTCTTTCTCTTTGTTTTTTTTTTTTTTTTTATATCAATATGGTACAAGATTACAAGATTATCCTATTCAAATCAATGTGATAAATGAGTAATTTGTCATGTAATTTGGAATCAGTACCTGACTACTGTTTGTAAGTAATCTACCCAGCATATAGCTTGTTACAGCATATATATATATATATATATATATATATATATTAGCAGACATATGTAAATGGGCAATGTAATGTAAAGTGTTTCCTTTATTTCTCACTCCAACTCCAGTGTTCCTAAAGGCCTATTGAAATGAGTCTGAAGCCCTGCAACAGCTAAGCACTGGATAGAATTTCACATTCTATATTTAAGTCCCCTGACTTGTGTCACAGGGCTATTTAAATGCCAACAGTCTTACTGTCAAAACAGCCTACAACAACATGATGGACCTGTTTGAGACCAACACTTATTTTTTCAACGATTTACGTTATCTTGAGGGGGACCATGGGACCTTGGATATGCCTGGAGTGTCCCCACTCTATGAGGGTAATGACAGCCCTTTGTCCCAGGGACAGGATCCGGTCCCGTCCGAGACAGGGTGCGAGAGCAGTGGAGAGGAACACGTCCTCGCGCCGCCGGGGCTCCAGCCGCACTGCGAGGGTCAGTGTCTCATGTGGGCTTGTAAGATCTGTAAAAGAAAATCTGCGCCCACCGACCGGCGGAAGGCCGCCACTCTGAGAGAGAGAAGGCGGCTCAAAAAGATCAACGAGGCGTTTGACGCGCTAAAGAAAAAGACGGTGCCCAATCCAAACCAGAGGCTGCCCAAAGTGGAGATTTTACGCAGCGCAATAAACTACATCGAGAAACTGCAGGACCTGTTGCATAAGCTGGATGAGCAAGAACAGAACTCTGACAGTGACCCTTACACATACAACGTGAAAGAAAACCATGTAAGAACAAAACCGAGCCAATGCAACCGATCCATGTGCTCTGACAGCAGCTGGATCCACGTGGTGCCACATGTCTGCTTCCAACTAATGATTATTGATATGAATTGCTAAAATTAAATTAAGAGTAATATTAATGTTTACCATCATGATTGCCTGTTCAGGTGGCTCCCAATGAGTATCATTGGAAAAAGACCTGCCAGAACTGGCAGGGGAATCCAGATCATTCCAATTCCCAGATGGCCGGTCACAGAGAAGGTTGGTGTCTTACATAAAGTTTAAAGTTTTAACATTAAGAACATTTAATTATGGTCTTAAGTTGCTGGTTTACATCGATGTTCCATGTGCTGATGATGTGCGTAATGGTCTGTATTTGCGCATGATTGTGCCCTAAAAAACGGAGCAAATACACTATGATCTTAATCTCGTGTTCTCTCAACAAAATTGAATCAGTAACTATGAAGAAATTATTCTCATTTCTAGTGTCGGTGTAGTGCGTTTTGACTTTGTAGGGGGAAGAATTGTCTGCGCGTAATTCTCTGTGCGGATTTTTTCATACATAATTCCCTGTAACTGTCATTAATTGTCTTTCCGCACTTTTCTGCATGTAATTCTCACTTGCATAATTCCATGTACTTTTCTACGCTTGTTTCTCTGAGCGAAATGATCCATGCCTAACGTGTGTTCCAGGAGCCGCGGTGGAGTCTTCAGCATCCAGCAGCCTTCGTCGCCTCTCCTCGATTGTTGACAGCATTTCCACTGAAGAGACGAAAGCTCGATGTCCCGACCAGATCTCAGAAAAGTGAAGCTCAAGCATCCCACCTCACATTTCCGACTTGTATTTATTTCCATGAGCTAGTGTGAATGTTTTAAATGTAATAGGCGACACTTTCATAAATAACTTTCAAAATTAAGTCATTTACAAGCATCCTTATATAATGCATAACAGGTCATGTTCAATATATAAAAAATATATATTTATGAAAATATGACTCATATAATTTCTGTGTAATGTAACTATGTGATCTGTTAAGCATTGTATAAAATAATGTTTTTATTACATTGCAAATATTATGAAGTGTTCCAATCAAATATGATTTCTTTTTCATAATTGACCATTCAGTGTAGTTGCTGCAGGTAATTCCAGGTTCATTTAAGGGTCATTAAAATCAGCAAAATGATTCCTGTCAATTTATGTAGTCTTCCTAAAATGTACATATTTTGTAATATATTGCTGTTACTTAAATTATTTTATAAATGAACAAGAAAGAAAAAGCACTTGATCACTAATGTATATCTTTCCAACATTAAACATTTAAACATTTAAAGTTGTATTACATGTTTTTATTTATTAAAAAAATATTAAAAGATTTTGAGCTTTTGATGTACCTGCATCAGAAATACTCCCTTGTGATTTCAAAATATAGCCTACCTGCCTATTGTCTTCAATTAAGCATTAAAGGCACAATATGTTACATTTTTAGATTGAAATATATCGAAAAACCACTAGAACAGTGTTATATATTTTGTTGACTTGTGTACTTCCATTTTCTCAAATGTTTCCAAGAATGTTTAAATCCAGAGAAATAAGCCAATTTAACCAGGAGGCGGACAGTGTCTGTCCGTCGCCTATCAATGACATCATACCCGTGTTACCCTCGATTTACGGTTTTATTTTGTAGAAACCACGGAAACACCAAAGACACTTTAATATATTATATTTTTATTAGGCAAGGAAACAACTGCTTGGGTACATTTATAGACAGAAAACTAATCATTGTTATATAGCTCAAAATGTTTAGTCCATCATAGAATGTTTTAAAATGTATTAAACATTTATTAAGCATTTATTAATATGATATTCTAATATCAAGCTAGCTTACTGCAGTGTGCAACAAGTGTCTCATAGCAGCCGCTGAGTAAACAAACAGAGTAACTTTACATATATAACATAATTTTCAACACACAAATGTATCTAATATGATAAACAGCGATGCATTACCACACACTGACCAGAAGAAGCGGAAGCGGCAACTGTGGCATAATAAAAGTTCAGTTTCTTTCAATCCAGGTTTCACACTCGTCTCTCATTAGCAATCGCTCCAGCGGCCTCGTTAATAATCTCATCCATGAACATGATTTCTGCCCGAGTCCCATCCTGATTCTTTTCCACCGGCTGTGGGGTGAAGACGTCATCTACTATAATTCCACGCTCAATCCCGGCGTCTTCAAGCTACGCCTTTGTTTTGAATAGGCGACCTCTAGCGGTGAAAATCTACATATTGTGCCTTGAACAATGCAGACATTCGACCTTGTTAAGCTTTAAATTAATTTAGCACCTATGTAAAATCTTCATACTTGTTCAGTTGAATCTATTTTGAGTCGTAGCATTTACTTAAAGGTCCCAAGCTAAAGGTAACAGGCATGTATAACTCGCAAAGATGGCTGGCCACCAAATGTCCTCATTAAAACCCATTGAATTAAAAGCCCTCCGTATATTCCACCACCAGCCTTGACCAGTCAAGCCAGCAGCTCTCCCAGATTTACGAGCATTAACGGAGTGTTAAAGTATGACTTGCCCTGAAATAGCCCTGGCCTTGCCTGTTAGTTCCAGCTGGCAGGGCAGGACTCAGGATTGGTTGCAATGAAACCCACCAACTATCTCGTGATCAGAAGTAGAAGGTTGGTCAGGGGAAAATATTGCAAAGCTGTAAGCAACTTGACAGCTATCATAATGTTACAGGCTGCGAGGGTTTTCCCCTTGAATGAAGCATTGGGTTGCATTGCATTCATTGGTCAGGTTTAATTCGCAAGTGTGAATGTGTGTGTGTTTGGCAATTATCCATCGGTAGAGTTGATTTGTTGGTGTTCCCAAGTTCCACTGCGGCAATTCCATATTGCACAGCGTGCTGTCTGTCAGGAACAGCTCTCTGATCTTTCCATTTAACACACTACCACCTTTGACCTCATCACAGACACAAGTTAACTTATGTACTCAGACTCTCAAATGACTCGGAATGACCAGTGACCTGCACATAGCTCACATCTGGGAAACAAGGCCGTAAGGAGTAAATTCAGATTTCATTACATACTATGCAAATTTACTGTGCTGGGATTTTTAATAAAATGTGGTTATAGATGTAAAATATCACTTGAGAAATCAGACTGGAAAAAAAATCAGAAAGTACTGGAAGAAAAAAAAAAATTACGGTAAATAAATGGCAGCTGTGGTTGCCAGAACTTTACCGTAAAAAATACAGTAGCAAAGTTTTAGGTTTTACAGGACAGCACTTAGTGTACTGTCTATTTTACAGTTCAAAACCATATAATTTCAAGGTTTATATTGTTATAATTACGGTATACGGTAATTTACTGTTAAAAACATTCTGTTAAATTTACGGTAAAAAAAAAATTTATTTCATTGACTGATATAATGTTAATTTACCTATTGAAGTACTAATGTCTGTTTTGTAACTTTGTAGCACACTGACAACCACCAATCACAGTGGTGATGAGAGTCACATGATGAATCAAAGTTCATCACAAGCAGCTTTTCCACCAACTAAGGAGGACAATATTAATATATGCTGAGTGTCATTCACACAAACATCATGGTAATTTTAAAAATGCAATAAACATTAATTTAAAAACATTAGATGCAACATAAACCCTAATGTACATAACTGATTAGAAAAAACTAAGAAGAAACAGAGTTATTTCAACGAAAATACATCAAATGTGTCACACAGGGAATTGTGGGAATGCCAATTTACGGTTTTTCACTGTAAATTATACAATGACTTGTTATTTTTCAGTTCCAAAAACTGTAAATTTAACAGTATTTTACCGTAAAAGTAAATCAAATGTACCGTTAGATCTATTATCACCATATATAGTACGGAAACTTTCTGTAAACCAATTAACTGTTTTTTTACCGTAGCATTTTTACAGTCTTTTACAGAGTACTTATGTACATTACCATTCAAAAAATGTGGGGTCGTGAGATTTTTTTTTTTTTAATTTGAAAGAAGTCTGATATGCTCACTCTTATGTATTTATTTGATCAATATTATTACAATTTAAATAACTTATTTGTATAGTATATTTTAAAATGAAATTTATTTCTGTGATCAAAGCTGAATTTTCAGCATCATTACTCCACTCTTCAGTGTCACATGATCCTTTGACCATTCTAATATGCTGATTTCGAACAGTTGTGCTGCTTAATATTTTTGTGGAAACCGTGATACACTTTTTTAAAGGATCATCTGATGAAAAGTTCAAGAATTTATCTGAAATACATTTTTTGTTGAATATTAAGCAAAATAATTTTTATATGAAAATATCAGCATGTTATTTGACACGCCTGATGAGTATAAACAATGCTAAATCCGCTGCTTTGGCGACTGCAGACATTGGGTGATTGTCTGATAAGTTATATGGCATTAAGATTGGGAGACTTCAAAGAGATTCATTGCTCTCCTCTTAGTGAGCCAGACTGTAACCAGATAGCTCTGTCTACAGTGTTGTTTTAATAGGATCTCAGAGATAGTGTGATTTTATTTGGATCTTTCTTAGTCATGATGCACAACTCCATCAGGAGAGAGAAGGTCTTGACAGATTTGTTACTTGATTTGCATTTGAACTCTGAAATACATAACAACTACAAATGTGTCATTAGTTATCATCAAAGGGAGGCACAATGAATGTGATTATAGCATCATGCCATCTGGGAATCATCCCAGAGGAACATTTTATTGCTCAGAAGGCTCAAGAGACTTAATGGAGGCTTAATTTAAGCATCAACTATCTCTTAGATGATTTATAAAAAATTCCTGTTCAGAAATAAAAACGGACACAGACTATATAATATACTTATACAATGTTTGTATAAGTAGCCAGATTTGGGTAAAATATAGACATCTATCTATTTATCTATCTATCGATCGATCGATCGATCTATCTATCTATCTATCTATACACTCTAAAAATGCTGGGTTGTTTTAACCTATGTTTGGGTCAAAAATGGAGGACAAACCCAAACATTGTTTTTTACATTTTTAAACCCAACGGTTGGGTTTGTCCTCCATTTTTGACCCAACCGTTGGGTTTAAAAATATAAAAACCCATGTTTGGGTCAAAAATGGAGGACACACCCAAACATTGTTTTTTACATTTTTAAACACAACGGTTGGGTTTGTCCTCCATTTTACCCAAAAATGGGTTCAAACAACCCAACCTTTTTTTTTTTTTTTTAATGCAAAGTCGATTATTTTGAGATAGTGATGAGGTCTGGATTGAAACACTGGGGACATGCAACTAAAGCTAAACTTTGGATTATACACTCTAAAAAATGCTGAGTTAAAAACAACCCAAGTTGGGTTGAAAATGGACAAACCCAGCGATTGGGTTGTTTTACCCCAACTGTTGGGTTAAATGTTTGCCCAATCTGCTGGGTAGTTTTATTTAACTCAACTATTGTTTGAAAATGACTATATGGCCGACTTAAAATGAATCTAAAATGAAATTAAAATGTTCATTTATTAAACATATTAATAAATGTTAATTTTCAAGATATTTTGGGCTCATTTTAAGTAAGCAATACTGTAATTTTTAAACAATAGTTGAGTTAAGTAAAACTACCCAGCAGGTTGGGCAAACATTTAACCCAACTGCTGGGTTAAAACAACCCAATCGCTGGGTTTGTCCATTTTCAACCCAACTTGGGTTGTTTTTAACCCAGCATTTTTTAGAGTGTAGTTGTGTTTTGGAAGAGAAAAGATGAGATTTACTGACATTCCTTTGAATACTCAGTTATGGAGCCATTCTGATGTCCCACATCACTTGAGCTTACAGAATACTTCCTCGAGCTGCCAGACAAATGCTGTTGCCAATCACACCATCTGATCATGTGATCAAATATGATACTGTTATTGCTGATGGAAAAAGTGCAGCCTATGGCTGGTCTTGGCAGGCAGAAGGAGGCTGGAGAAAAAAAACATGAGGCTGGAGAAAACTCATGTCTTTTCATTATTTTCCTCAAAGATTTTACTGCAGTGAATGCAACAATAGCCCAATATATTTAATAAAATCATAACATCATTGTGTAGTCATGGTGACTCAATCTAAATGGAAAAACTGTGCAGTTTGAAATGAAGTGGGAGGGGGGGGGGGGGGTCAAATAAATGAGAATTTGAATTGCACATGTATTCCTAAAGACACTAGGAGAAAATAAAACTGAGAGCCCACACAGGAAAGAAACATTAACTCTCACCCTCTGCCCTACACTTAACACAGTTCCTGACCCTTGACAAAAAGCATCAGAAAAGCCCCGAAGTTCCCCAGAGACATCGCAATGTTCCCAAATCTCAGAGCAGGTTTGTGCACTCACTCATCACAGCCGTCTTGCGCGTTCACCATATGCTTACGCAATCTGAGTTGGACTCAGTTATCGACTGCTGTCAGGTTTTCTCGTTGTCCATGTTGTTAACAGTCAATTGTCTTTGATCTGAACGACAGCTAAGCAGGATTATCCCTGGCCAATGTCTTCTTCAGCTGTGCGCAATACAATCTACGCCGGCTCTCCGTGTTTTCTTAGGTGCGCGCGGTTCCCAGACACTAGAGAGGCCAAACGTTTTAGCACGTTGTGAGAAATATCCGCATTGTATCTTTATTAGCTGTCAACACTGATGGCTCGAGTAATGACCTCTATACAGCAATAGACGGTGATTTTAAGACACTTGATCAGTGTTACGGTTATAAACTATATGTGTTTTTATTGCGCAACTGCCTTTACGCACCATTTGTAAGTGTTATTAAAACTGTAATCTAACAAGTTGCTATGCAAATACATGTACTCAAATTTCAGGTTTCCTCAAACATACCTATACAGTATATGCTACTTAAATGCTAATACAGTATGTGCAGGCATGATGGCCTTGAAAGGATTCTGGTATTAACTGTAATTGTGTGGATTTCTGATTCTGTGTGATGGTAAAGGCATATTTCAGTTTTTGGAGAAAAAGCTGGACAGTCAGTTGTCAATTATTTCAGGTCTTTGGGAAAAGTAAAAAATTGTATCATTGATTTTAATGCTTTTTAAAAATTATTTTTCTTTTGATTTGTAAATTATTTTTGTAATGATTTATTAAATGTTCACTCTAAAAAATGCTGGGTTAAAAATAACACAAGTTGGGTTAAATATGGACAAACCCAGCGACTGGGTTGTTTTGACCCAGTGGTTGAATTAAAAGTTTATCCCAACCTGGATAGTTTTATTTAACTCAAATATTGTTTATAGTCACTATATGGCTGGCTTAAAATGAACCCAAAATTGTTTTGAAAAAATAAAATAAAATAAAAAACCAGACACATAATTATAGAGGCAACAAAAGATGAGCAATTTAATAAATGTTTACTATTTAATTCTTATTTATTAAACAATGATAAATGTTAATATAAAAATAAATAAATATATAAATACATGTTAATTTCCAACCTATTTCTGGGTTCATTTTAAGCAAGCAATATAGTAATTTTTAAACAATAGTTGAGATAAATAAACATTTAACCCAAACACTGGGTCAAAACAACCCAATCGCTGGGTTTGTACATATTTAACCCAACTTGGGTTGTTTTTAACCCAGCATTTTTAGAGTGTTTGAGCAGGGGAAAGGCCACTCATAGTTAGGAAAGTAATTTTTAATTTAATTTACCCTTTAAAAATAGAATGATTATGTTATATGTGTATATGTAAAATATACATATAAATATCACAAAATCATTAATCATGCACAATTGACAATTTAATTCTTTCTTCAACATTATGATTTTAGGTCAGGAAAAAAAACATGAATTCTTCATTTATAGTCATTTAATGTGACAAATTAATTTTAGTACATTTATATAAAAGCAGCAGTACAATACTGTCATGTCAACAACACTAGTTTAAGCTGGTTAAACTAAGAAATGAAAGATCACCTGCTGCCTTAAAAATGTAAATGCACTCAACTAAACATCTTCATTTTAACTCACAAATAGTCAAGACAATGGATTTCTTTAAGTTTAATATTTCAAAACTTGTATTCAAAACCCAAAACTTGTCATGACAATTGGAGTTAAAGAGAAGAAATAAGTTCAAATAACTTAATGGTGCTGTAATGTTTTACAGTGAACTACCCAGCTCCCTTGCATATATATATATATATATATATATATATATATATATATATATATATATATATATATATAATAGCAAAGAGAAGCAGAAATCTTGACACGCAGTCACTAATGAGCTGCTTAGAAATTTAATGAGCGTTAACTAACATGGACATGCTGCCTCTGACACCTTCATCCACTGTCCGGATCTTGAGTTGTGTATCTGTGTGAGTGTGTGCCTCTGAAACGCAACACCAGCCCTTACAGCTGGGCCACATCTGCAACGCTGCTTATTCCTCAAGCGTAAAATTAGCCAGCAAACACTGAAGTCATTCTTGACCATTTCGTTTTGAGGTAATAGAAATGACATATACGCTATTTGTTTTGTTTCATTTTTAATACATCATTACTTAGGGCAAACTAAAATGAAACTCATCTCCCAATTTTCAGGGTCCCCAATCAGGTAGAACTTTCTTTCATTTAAATATTTTTCATAATCTTTTTCAAGACTTTTAATAATCGATACAAGTCTTGGACACAATGCAGGACAACTTGTGAGAAACTACAAATAAAAATCTATACGTTCAACAAATAAAGTGTAAAAAAAAACCCTAAAGTAAGTAAATTAAGATCTAAAGTAGACTTCTAAAGCAAGAGTTTCTGCATATGAATGTTTATTGATGATAATTCCCTCTTGTAATGACCGTCACGCTGTTGAACTGAGTGAGAAACCACCCCTCCACACAGATGTGGGAAACTCAGTAGGGGTGTTGGGTTTGGGTGGGGATCTGGGTGGTGAGGAAAGGGGGGTCGCTGAGTCCTGCGTTGGCCAATGGGGCACGGTCATTAGGGCTGACCAGTGTGGGCCCCGGCATATAAGAAGGGTTGTATGGCACCAGAGAAACCACATCACTCAGAGGTCGCCCCTTCACAGATCTCCTACATCACACCAATCATGGACGTATTCTCCACATCCCAGATCTTCTACGACAGCACCTGTGCCTCATCCCCTGAAGCTTTGGACTTCGGCCCCGGAGGGGAACTGGCTGGATCTGAGGAGGACGAGCACGTCAGGGCCCCCGGGGCTCCGCACCAGCCGGGTCACTGTCTGCAGTGGGCCTGCAAAGCTTGTAAGCGCAAAGCCAGTACGGTGGACCGCCGGAGAGCCGCCACCATGAGGGAGCGCCGCAGGCTGAAGAAGGTGAACCACGCGTTTGAGGCACTACGGCGCTGCACCTCGGCAAACCCCAGCCAGCGTCTTCCCAAGGTGGAGATCCTGAGGAACGCCATCCAGTACATCGAGAGCCTTCAGGAGCTGCTTAGGGAACAGGTGGAAAACTACTACAGCCTGCCTATGGAAAGCAGCTCTGAGCCTGCCAGCCCCTCCTCAAGCTGTTCTGAAAGCATGGTAAATATTACTCTTATTGTTTCATGTCATATGTGGGCTTTACATTGATAGACATTGTATTGATGGTCTACCGAAACTCAAAGGGAATTTTCCAAAGGTCAGGGCCCAGATACCCAGAAAAAGCCTTTTGAATGTAGATTTTTGTTTGTATCTAGACAAGATCTTTGTACTTGTCTCCCCATGTTTTGGTCTTCATATTTTATCTCAATAGCACACAGGGGATTTTATCCATCAAATGGAGTCAGGGCTGCCTCAGTCTCAGCATGACAACAACAAATTGCTGCCCACATCTGGCTCCTTTTATACGCTATGATATAAGCTTACTGCTGTTTGTCAGGGAACTTAAAGAAATCTACAGTATATGTGGAATGTGTTGATTTTTGGTAAAAATAAATAAAAATAAAATAATAATCAGAGTTTATTAAATAATCTTATTAGTTGCATCTGTTTCAGTGCTAACTTGACCAGCAATATAGCTACTGTTTATCATACTGGTTTTCTTTTCAAATGCTAATGATGCTCAGATGAATTTTGCTAACACTGGTATGATTTATATTTATATTATTATGATTTTTATATAAACTTGGGCATATACTTTGATTTGGTTCTCATAATATAGAAAGAGCCATGTAGTTTTGCTAATTTAGCTTGATGCTAATATTTTGGCTAATCATTTGTTGACAAAGACAACACTACATAAAGTAATTTAGATGTTACCACATGAAGCACATGTATAGGTTACCTGACAAAACGTTTGGGTAGTTAATTAGCATTTATATATTTGAATAAAATACTTTGAATAAATCTGCAAGAGTGGCATAGGAAAGATTGCAAGTTAGCGTGAGTTAGTAAACCTTTAATCAAGTAGAACTTTTATTGAGATTAAAATGTCTTCCTCAAGAAGATAAACAGCAATGTTACAAACAATGTGAGATTGATTCACAAAACATTTATGACAAAATCTCAGTACAGGGTTTAAGAATGGTGGATAAAGTAATGGCTTTCCCACTGGACTCTTTATAGCCTAATAAAGCCTCAGTAAATCCAGCCAACAGAGACTGGCAGGAAAGTGGCGGCCGTGCTGCATTCCTGACTGACTGCATGAGTTGCGCTGCTGCCAGGATTTTCTGCAGATTTACTCGGAGAAAGTGTCATCTTGCACAAACTGGTGTGGCTTCCACTGACTCAATCAATTCGCCACGCCTGAAGCCCAGCGTAGCGTGGGAGTCCCTCGCAAAATAACCAGCCTGTGAAAGAAAGAGATACAGTGAAGAGCACGGACCAAGCAATGCTGCTCATTCGCTGCTCGCGGCTCCAGTGATGCTCGAGTTGTTGTAGAGGAACCCATGTCTCATATACACCATGTTCACTGCTTTATATTTGTGTATGCTGATGGAACTTTTTGTGTTCTTCATTTAGGTTGACTGCAACAGTCCTGTATGGCCTCAGATGAATCCAAACTTTGGGAATAACTACAACTTTGATGCACAGTCTGGTAAGAAACAAGATCATTTTTTTATGTGGAATTCTTTTTGTCATATATTGTTTGTTGCTAATAATGTAATTTCCTCTTTCTTGATCAATCCAGCTAGTGCGGTGGACAGAACTCCAGGAGTGTCTAGTTTGCAGTGTCTGTCCAGCATTGTGGACAGGCTGTCCTCTGTGGACACGGGAGTCGCAATGGGAATGAGGAACACGGTCGCTCTCTCTCCGACTGGAAGTGATTCCCAGTGCAGTTCTCCAGACAGTCCCAGCAACAGACCAGTCTATCACGTCCTGTGAGAGGGAGAGAACGCTCTGCAGAATTGCATGTTGATTTTGGATTCGTTTAGATGCCAGTAAGAATTTAGTAGCTTCAAATCTCAATTCAGAACACTTCCAAAGATTTGACCTCAAATGTCAAAAGTGCAAAACAAAATTGTGAATTTATTCTGGGACTGATTATAATTTGGATTATGTGGGCAGGCTTTAACTTAACTGGCGTAAAAAACCCAAACTATCCATACAAATATATAATAATAAAGTACAAACTGGATCTTTTACTGACTATGTAGCTTAACTACATTGACCTTGGTTTTATTTATCAATAATAATCGCTGTGGTACTTAGTAAATGCTGTTTTTTGTATGTTGTCCACAACCGACCATCTCTGTGTTGTAAATAAGATTGTACATAATTTTAAATGCCTGTTATTGTATTCATGTAATGTTGTTTCTGTCATATTTAATGAACATTCTCACATAAAATGACTTTTTTCAATAATAAAGTTGTATTTAATAATACCATTTGTCACTCTTTGATTTTTTTAAATGAGGAATAAAATTCCCTGGTGCTTTTTGCATCTCTCAGTAAATATTGACTGCAGCTTGGGTCCAATCATACGCCATTTGTCAGCTGCTAGAAAATCATGGGTGTTGGAGAAGGACAGATGATAGTGTGATGAGTTGGATGTTGAAAAAAGAGAGAGAAAGAAAGGAAATGAGCTATGTGTGCCTGTTTGCTCAATGTAACAAATGTTACACATCATTCACACCCTCTTAATACCATTGTCATGAACAAATGGCCACATGCTGACACTTCAAGGTGCTGCGTGTGTGTGTGTCTGTGAATAGAGAGAAGGAGAAAGAGAGTCGTTGCACGAAAGAACATTAGTTTAATTTCATTAATGCTCCCAATATTATAATAAGGTGGGTAAGATGTATCAGTGTGTCAAGTTTTCACCGGATTCATTTATGCAAGTATTATTTTTTGTCATGTGACCATTCATGTGCCAATCATATACAGTATTATCGAGCAACAGTGGTAAAACCTATTCAAATTTGATGCATTTAAATTAAAACTACGGTAAATAAAAAAAGCTGTATAATGTGAATTTATGTATTTTATGTGTACATACTATTGCTTTTTATTACAAAAAACATTATCACTATACACATCCTTAGACTTCAGTGACATAAGACTAGTACAATTGTATTGTATTGAATTGTAAATGAACAGTATGTAAAATACATCTTGTAATAGAATAATTTTAACAACAACAATCTCAAAGAAAAATATTATAATAAAATTAAATGAATAAAAACAGTGAAATACAACAATAAATTAGATTCTGCCCCTCATCCACATTTATGAAGATATATTTTTTTAGCGTTTCAATCATCCCTGTTCACTCCTGCTTTTTTAGTGTCCTTGTTAGTGAATCAAATAGAGAAACACTCAACCTCCAAGTAAAAAAAAATGCTTGCAACCCCCATTAAAGTAGTTACTTTCACATTTTAATAGGTGCCTATTCAGACTCTGAGCCAATTTTGCTCTCATAAAGAGAGACTGTAATGCATTAGAGGATCTTTCACTGAGAGTTTTTCAAAGCACTTTAAGTACAGTAGATTCAATTTCAGTAAGCAATCCTGTCGCCCACCTGACTATAACTCCAAATGCAATGCAGGAAATATCCATGGCTAAAGCTCTACTGTAATCCGTTAAATGACTCATATATTGGATTTATTATTAACCTTTTAAAGGATTTGAACCTTCCATGGATTGAATAGCGTACCGAGTCTGCTCTGACTGCACATGGTAAAGGTTTTTGTAGGACAAAACCTACAAAAACCTGTGAAAGTAATCTAGCCTACTTAGTGCATATCTTAATGTCTTGACAAAAAAGATTCTCTAGAAAAAATATATAGTTCATTGAACCTTTCTGTGTTGACAGAAATGCACTTAAAACCTGTGGCCACCAGAGTGCAGTATTTTCTCAAGTGCACACACAATCATGTATACACAGCTGCCATGACTCCTGGGATCAAAAGGCCCTCTAGATGTTGTCAGTGTTCAATATTTCATGCCTCCATAAACAAAAAGCTGAATTAGTTTGTATGGAAGAAACTTTTTAATTTAAGATTTAATTTTATCAACAAATCTAGGCAGATGTGAACAGGTTATCTATCTGAATGAACTTCTATGAGTAGGCTATATTGCTTATTTAGTACACCATGGTAACAATCTAATTTTCTAGAAGAAAAAGTAAGAAAAATAGCATCTTGCTAATTGGGCAATTAATACAACACAGAAAAAACATGACTCATAAACTCCTCTTTCAATTACTAGTGTGCAGATCACGACTTGACAGGTCCAAAATGTCAGTCTGTGTATTAGTGGTGATTTTCAGTAACGACTTTCTACAGGTTACAAAGTTACGCCAGTAGGTGGTGGCGACGATTGCCTTGAGTATTATGAGCGAGTCATTGAAACACTCAATCAAACGATTCATTAAAATGACTCATGAATGAATCAAAACAACTGCGCTCGGTTGCTCGGAGACTCAACGGTCGATTTGGCTTCGTTTGGATCTGCTTTCGTTGGCGCAGCAAAATAGACAAAACAACGGACAACATTGTGTCTAAAATGTAAGTTGCTCTATATTAACGTTTTATTTATTGAACGGTTGTAAAAACGTGATATGTTACAACATGATATATATGTTGTACATGGAATATAGCCCTTTTGAGTCTTTAAGATAAATTTATTTAATCTGTGTCTTCTTTTGCCATTTTGTAAAAACAAAATCTGTCAATTTTGAGGGGATAATTGGTTAATTTTCCAGATTGTTTGTCAAATAAATTGCATGCGAAATGAATCCCGAATCCTTGTGCCCTTCGCTGACGGCTTCGTACTAAAGACCCTTCTTCAAGGGATAAAGTTAGTTCACCCAAAAAAAAATAAAAAAATCTGCCATCATTTACTCACCCTTAGGTTGTTCCAAACCTGTATACATTTCTTTGTTCTGTTGAACACAAAGGAAGATATTTTTTAAAAATGTGGGAAACTGAACAGTTCAGGGGCACCATTGACTTCCATAGTATTTTTTTTCCTACTATGGAAGTTAATGGTGCCCCAAAGCGGCCTGGTTACAAACTTTCTTCAAAATATCATATTTTGTGTTCAGCAGAACAAAGACATTTATACAAGTTTGGAACAACTTGAAGTAGGCCTGCACGATAAATCGTTATAAAATCGCGATCTCGATTCACCCTGTTCAAGATTTAATTTTTAAATGACTTCGATTTAAAAAAAAAAAAAAAAAAAAAATCAGCCTTTATTTTGAAAGGACCGCTCTTCACCCTCAGCCAACGACAAAGCGCCTGTTCACACCAAACGCGAATAGAGCGTCTGGCGCGAATGATTTCAATGTTAAGTCAATGTAAAGACGCGTTTACGCGCACTGGACGTCTCGCGGCGCGAATGAGGCGTTTCGCGCGAATGGTGCTTTTTGTGCATTTAGCGTTTGACGCGAATTCGCGTCTGACGCCCGAGTTGAAAAATTTGAACTTTGGTTAACGCGGCGCGAATTTATGCCAATCATATGGCAAGCCAAAGTACTCACAAACGCCTGGTCGGACGTCTGATTGCACACTGACGCGTCAAAAGCGCGCGTTTTGGCAGCAAAACGCGCGTCCTCGACGTGTGATTTGCGTTAAGAAGGCGCGTTCTTAACGCGCGCTTTGGTATCATGGAAAACGCGCGTCAAGAACGCGCGTTTTTGTGTACTTAAACGCGCGTTCTCGACGTGTGATTTGCTATTAAAACGCGCGTTCTTGACGTGCGCTTTGGAGTGACAAAAAACGCGCGTTTTTGACGTGCGTTTATCATAACGAAAATGGGCGTCGAATACGTGCGTTTTGAGTCAGACAAAACGCTCGTTATGAACGTGTAAACAGGTAAACCAAACAGACAGTGCAAACGTGTGTTTGAAGTGTCCATCAGGCGAAGAGAACGCGCTCTTTCCTTAGTGTTCTCAAAAGTGCACGTCGAAAGCGTGTGCTCTCTCTTTAGGGCTTTGAGTCTGTTATAGGTTTAGGACAGCATTATCATTAAACTCAACCAAAACAACATGGAATTATCAAGGATAAATTTGGCAGATGATTATAATTGTTGAGTTATAATCCAGTATAATTAATATGAAATATGCATATGAACACGTAAAACTATTATTTAAAATAGCCGTGGGGGATGACAGGATAAATATACCTTCGATCAAGGCCAAAAGTTTGTAAGGAGCCAATAAAATACTACACCACATGTATGATCATCTTGGCTATATATTACGGTGGCGTATTGCCTCATACATAATATGTTTTCCACTCAATTATGTCGTTAAGACATCTTTTTCTCATAATAACGAGATGTTATGTCGTTAAAACGACATATTTTGTACGTGTACGAAAAATACCTTTATACCTTTATCTGATCTATAGAGCTCATATCAGTTCAATTTACATTTATTTTGTTTAGCGCTTTTCACAATACGCAGTCCTATAGTTTTAAGCAGCTTTAGGAAATGCTTTAACATTACAATTTGGAGTACATAATCTGTTATCAAAGGTGACTGTACAAGTTATGGCCTAATTTCAGACATATATAGCGTACATACATAGGCTATATGTAGTTGGCTAACATTAATTTAAACAATGTAGCCTATTAAGGTAGAAACAATGAGCGATGTCCAGAAAAATGTGTAGACATAGCTTATATTAAACGCTGTAGCCTACTAAGAAAGCATAGGTACTACACAGAAAAATGTATTCGTGCAGAATTTGATATTTTAATAGCCTATCACTTAGTAGGCTACATTAAGAGACCTTAAGCTTTTTTCTTTATAACGGTTTTCTATAAGAGAAAAACACTTAATTAAACGAACTGCGTTCATATTAGGCTCATCTGCTTTGCTGTACATAGTATGGTTTAGTATGGTGTTTACTGAGTTTGGTCTTCTATGTCACACATTACACAAGCATTAAGCTTTAAACATGTATTTTAGGCTATTTCCACAACAAATCCATAATGGTATTCATAATGAAAATAGTTATAAAAAGTATAAAATAATCATAAACAAATTATAGCATTCATTACAAACAATATTTATTTTAAAGCCTAAAATATTATTTAAATCGAAACTGTTGGGCTCTCATTCGGCACAAATCCAATTGTTTTTTTAGCACTTGGACGTTAAAATATATTTACGCCTATGTTGTTAAACAATGCTTTCATAGGGGCATTTAATCCCATAGGGGGGCACCACTACTTAGGTATTTTTAGTTCCCCTACAAATCTTTTCAATTTAATGGTATTCAGAAAAACAGAACAATAATGAAAAATATAATATATATTTTCCATATGCACTAGTATTTAGATGCTATAGCCTATTTATTATTTAAACTCTCTGATTGTACACAGATATTTAAAATGAGCAGTGGAACTTTTTCTGTATTTGGTTGACTGTATTTTGTTTTGACAATAAACAGGCTGTGAAGTCAAGTTATAGTAGGCTAGCTACTAAAACTGATAGTCTATGGCGCCGGCGCGTTCACTTGATTTTTTTTTATTTTTATAAAAAGCGTAAACAACTTAAAATACTCAGACATTTATGGTCATAAGAGTAATACCATTACAATCTGTGTAGGTATAACTATTATTGTAACTATTATTTGTACTCACACAATAAAACATTGCTTGAAAAATAAAGACAAGCAATGCCTTTCCGTGAACTTCTCAAAAATGAATGGAAACTCAGCATATTAGATGGTCTACTTGTCGAAACTTTGTACTTGTACTTTTTTCTTTCATTTTCTTAATATGTTAATTATTTAGGTTTAATATATTTTGAGTATGCCTAGCTATATAGGAAGAAGCTATTTATTCCTTTTATAAGATTTTATCTCGTTTCTTCTCCGTTCACAGAAGCGCTGCATGCGATGCAATGAATCCTCCTGTTTTGTTGTTTCTTCTATATAGCCTAGGCTAAAACTGAACCCCTGGGATTTTTTCCTCATTCTAATTTCGCTTAATTCTAATTTAACATAATCTTGTCGGTTAATGAAAGGATCGCCTCAGGGGGGAGAAAGGAAATTATATTGAAATTTTCAACTAATATTTAGGCTATATTTTCTTAAATTTCAGGTTTATTTCGATTAGCATAAATGTTTTGAATAGTTTTTTTTTAGTTAACTATAGGCTAATATCCTTGCCTAGACAAAACACCCACAGAACTGCAGTACAGCCACAGTCATTTTTCCAGCTGTTTGAGCCACGAATATTTACAAATATTCACGAATTATTTAATGCCGTCTGAGACACAATCTCTGACCGGGAGTCTCAGACTCATCGAGGCCAATAAACCTTTTAAGAATAATGACACAAATGTTGGAAAAGTAATGTAGATATTTTTGGAGGTAGGCTATTGTCTCCACTTTCATTTATCAGTTTTATTTTGATAAATAGGTCAATGACAATATAGCATTATTGTTGTATCCGTAGTGTCAGGCCTGTTTACCGGTATTTTAGCTATATTATTTTTGAATAGGCCTATAATAAAATGCGACTGAAACACCAATGATAATTTTTTTCTCTTTTATTAGGCTAGAAACTGCATAGGCTATAATATTGTGTTCATTATTCTATGGGCATTGCCATCGATACAGGCATCGAAATGTATTTTACACTATATTTGAAATGTATTTTACTTTATCACACTTCCGCACTCGAAAAGCAGAAGCAAATATAAAGGCACTGATCTAAGATAAATTCTCTATTATAGATCAGATAAAGGTAGCCTATATGTTCACGTCATATATGCCTACAAAATATGTCGTTTTAACGACATAACATCTCGTTATTATGAGAAAAAGATGTCTTAACGACATAATTGAGTGGAAAAAATATTATGTATGAGGCAATACGCCACCGTAATATATAGCCAGGATGATCATACATGTGGTGTAGTATTTTATTGGCTCCTTACAAACTTTTGGCCTTGATCGAAGGTATATTTATCCTGTCATCCCCCACGGCTATTTTAAATAATAGTTTTACGTGTTTATATGCATATTTCATATTAATTATACTGGATTATAACTCAACAATTATAATCATCTGCCAAATTTATCCTTGATAATTCCATGTTGTTTTGGTTGAGTTTAATGATAATGCTGTCCTAAACCTATAACAGACTCAAAGCCCTAAAGAGAGAGCACACGCTTTCGACGTGCACTTTTGAGAACACTAAGGAAAGAGCGCGTTCTCTTCGCCTGATGGACACTTCAAACACACGTTTGCAGTGTCTGTTTGGTTTACCTGTTTACACGTTCATAACGAGCGTTTTGTCTGACTCAAAACGCACGTATTCGACGCCCATTTTCGTTATGATAAACGCACGTCAAAAACGCGCGTTTTTTTGTCACTCCAAAGCGCACGTCAAGAACGCGCGTTTTAATAGCAAATCACACGTCGAGAACGCGCGTTTAAGTACACAAAAACGCGCGTTCTTGAAGCGCGTTTTCCATGATACCAAAGCGCGCGTTAAGAACGCGCCTTCTTAACGCAAATCACACGTCGAGGACGCGCGTTTTGCTGCCAAAACGCGCGCTTTTGACGCGTCAGTGTGCAATCAGACGTCCGACCAGGCGTTTGTGAGTACTTTGGCTTGCCATACAATCAGGAGCCTGCTTGCTGCTGTGGCGGCAGGCCCGTCCGAAGTCACTCATTCAAAATGGAAGAACGACTGATATTATCAGTGAGCAGTCACACAGAGATTTATGACACAAGTTCATACTTCAGACAGGAATAAGAAGGCCCTCGCTTGGAAGAGTGTCGGTGAGGAGATTGGGCTACCTGGTAAGTTGTACACATTTCACTTTTGAGTCACGTACACGTTTATCGACCCGCAGCCTTCCCGCGACGCTGACTCCTACGCCGCTTTTCTGCTCTCCAGAGCAAATACAAACAAAGCGGTATCTCTCTCGATGAACGCACGATCAACATCAGCCATCTTGCAAACAGACAACCGCCTAGCACTTGCCCCTCCCACAAGAAGCGGATTTCGCCTCGGACGCGTGTCAATTTCGCTTCATACGCTTGTTTTTTACGCGCGTCTATTTCGCTCTAGACGCGCGAATGCATTCAAAATGTTCTAGCGGCAAACTAGACGCGGTAGACGCGAATTTGACGCTCTATTCGCGTTTGGTGTGAACGCTAGTCTCGTGTTTCACTCGTCAAGCGAGCGCGGTAGTTCTATATTGAAGCCTCTACAGGCTTGTGGTGATGTGCAATGTTCTATAGGTGCCAAAACAAATATTTTTGGTACTTCCAATTTGTTTTGTTTTGTCATGGTTCATGTGTGCAATAAACATTACATTTCATGAGAAAAAAAATCGTTGTAGAGAATCGTGATATCAATTCTAAGCTAAAAAATCGTGATTCATATTTTTCCCAGAATCGTGCAGGCCTAACTTGAAGGTCAGTAAATGATTTTTTCAATTTTCATTTTTGGGTGAACTATCCCTTTAAAAAGATTCAGTTGCTTCCTCTCACTTTCGTTTGGACTGCATGTATTCTTGTTTTGTCTAACGTTAGTTTAACTGAAATAAAACACAAAAGTGTGTTGATCTGCTGAGATAAAGCTCTGATTTAAAATTCACCAGACCTAAAGTTCCGAGTGCAAATCTACTTTGATCTAAGTAAATCAATGTTCTGCCTTGGGTGCACTTTTCTTACTGATAAATAAAATATTTTAAAAGGTCCTACAGGTTTTTACGATGGATATAATCTGTTGTTGTCAGGATTTTGCTTAGCCCTGTGGATTTTCTGTCAGAGAATGTTACATCGACAGATTACGTTTGTTTTACTCTTTTAGAACAGATTTTGAGAAATTAAAAAACACATTAACAACTGGATCACATTGATTCCTACCTATACTATAAACTTGCCCATAAACTTCTCCCGTGTAGTCATTAGTCTAATGTTATTTCAAGAAACAGCTCCACTGGAAATGTAAATGGGTGACGAATAAGGTTTTTAAAAGTGTAAAAAGACATAATGAAGATATAATTAATTTTGAAGTTTTATTAAGTGTTAACAATGAGATTATGTGGTTTTTATAATCACTTGACACTGCTTTTGTCATATTTTACAAGATAGACAAAATTTATCACCAAAAAAAGTAATTGAGTTCAACCGAATGACGCTTTTGGTTATACCGAATGACAATATTTTCAAACAGTGCTAACAGGATGATAGCTAGCTAGCTGGCAAAAGGACAATCAAACATTTTATATTTAGTACAAGTAATTAAAATATTACAATATTTTCCATGTTTTATAGTTGTACCGAATGACCTGATGTTTTGGGACATGCGTATGAGCAAGTGAAAACATTAATTTTTCAAATAGATAAAAGAGAGTTAGTTACTTTGCTTCATGACCATGTGGTCCTTTGCCAGGTGTCTGAATGATGTCACATCCTGTCACATGATATTGACCGCATGACTTGATCCAAAATGGTCCCTTCATATTGGTTACACCGAATGACATCAATGAAATAAATTTTTTCGGACAATCTTTTTTTCATAGCAAAGCAACAACTTCTACACATAATTTTGCACTATGTTAATATATAATGTTGTAAAATCATGCCAGAATAAAAATATATACATTTATTTCATTTTAAGATATTTTAATCACAAATGAAATGGCTGTTTTGGCCTTTGGACGGTTAAACCGAATGACCTTTTGACACTTCAAAATCTTTAAAATACCTTTATATGTGCAAAATATAATTAAAACCTTTTTGATTCAATCTAGTTGTATACCTTCAATACTTTGGATATCATATCTTAGTTTTTTATTATTATTAAGGCCTTTGGACAAAAAAAAAAAAAAAGACCCGTCACATCATTGACCCAAATATGTAACTGTTGTATGCCATGTTGGACTGCTATAGGTGTACAATATTAGGGTTCTTTTCTGACATTGTCTAAATGACATTGTCATATCAGATTATAACAATTGTAAAATGTGGAAATTGTAGGGCCTTTAAATTGTGTTAAATTCATAATACCTTCTAAAGAACCAGCAAATTTCTGCATTAGTCTCGATGTCAGGTTGATCTGTATCGATGTGACAAGGGCAGTTGGGCTATTTATCAGTCCATTGCATGCCTGATGAGTATAAAAGAATTTTAACTTCTTCAACCTCTGTTAAACAAACCACCTAGTTGTGTCTGTGGATAAAAGTATTTTCCCACCTTTTCTTACCTTTGCACCAGTATACAAATACTTTAAAACTTTCCAAAGAAGACTTGACTCAAAGTACATTTGCTGAAGAAAATGTGAATAGTGGTGCTAAACATGCCATCACGATGCATTAAGAGAGTCATTGGGTCATTGAATCATTCACTCAAATGAAACGACACACCACTAACACCATGCAAAAGATTTCAGTATTTTTGATGGCAGACTGAAAAGAGACTGACGGATTGTGTCTAAAAATGTAATTACATGATAATAAGTTCTTGTTTATTGAACAGTGTTGATTGGTCACCAGGAAGTTGCGGTATACTGTTGCTGAAGTGTTGTAAGTGGTTGTTACCACATTGCTATCCATTCACTAGGGTGTTCTGGATGGTGGTTAAGAAACAAAGATTTGAAGCTTTGCACACACGCACATATATTTATTTATACAAATATAATATGTATAACAATTGCATATCACTTGGTATTTTTTCACTGTATAATAAGATCAGCTTGTCCAGCCTCAAAAATGCAAGTCATTAATAAGAAAGTCTGTAAGTAAACATATAAAAGGGAAGAGAATCCATTGAAATGAATTGATTGACAATCAAGGAACAAATCAACTTGGTGTGATTTTGTCTATTAGGATGACACGTTTACATGTTACCCACAGTCTTAGATTACTCAAAAACCAACCAACAAAGGAACTAATTTAAGTATCTACCAAAGTCCTACATCAGGAAAACCATCAAACCAAATTACAATAACACAGATACAATATTACCTTTGATTACTGTGGTCATCAACTACTTGCTGATTTACAGTTTTGCTTCTATAAGACTTCAACTAACAGTACGACTACAGCACTGCAATGGATAGACATTTTGCCAGCTTTTGACAGCTTGAGTTGAGGGAAAGAAGCTGTGAAATAAAAAAAAAGCAATAAAAGATGTTAGGAAATAAAACAAAATGCTGTAGATTAACGCTTGCTTTTTAAATTGATTGTCAAAACAGGACAATGTTTCTAGTGAATGAGGTGGTCGGTTATGTGAAAATATAACATAATTAAGGAACACCACAAAATAATCTTTCAAACCTCTAAGATAATAAACTTGAAAATAGAACTTTAACATAACAAAATACTGTTATGATTTACCTCCATTTGTAGATATCATGTATCTGAGTTTGACATTCTGTTTGTCCTCATAGTAAATAATTTCATAATATCAACTATGTCTGAACTTAAATAGAATATTTCTAAATTAGATTTTAATTTCAGTAGTGACATCACAACCATAAAACCGCATCAAAACTGTACAGCTGTCATGAATGCAGGACCTGTTAAAGGTGAAGTGTGTAATTTCCGCCACTTTTGCCACAAAGCAAAATTGAGAAAATAAGGACTTCTTTCATATAGGTTTCCAGAGCACTCTTCCTTTCTGAGGTCCATTAAGTCCAGCCCCAAACTCTAAGCGCTATTGGTTGGATGCGCAAACAAATAGTGTGTGCAATGTTTTGATATACCAATGAAATGTTTACATTTTTTAATTATGGTTGAATTTGTATATTAAGGTGTTAATTACACACTTTACCTTTAAATATGCCTGCCATACAATATCCTATGCCAAATGTCTCTAATAATCTCTGTCAATGGCACTGTGATCTCATAAGAACATTCTGTGCAAACAGTGTTTATGGTTTAGTCTGACTTATGTCACATGGTGCATAAGATACAATTTTGTAGTAACTTTGCCCTTGTTCTTCTACGCATTTTACCCATACTTTGACAGTAGAATGTGACAAAACAAGTGTTATTGCTAAATCTACTTTCTTTACAAAATATTCCTTGCTACAGTATGGTATAAAATACCTCAGTGTTATCCAATTATGGACGACTGACATAAAAAGCGCTTTCTTTTCACAGAGACACCAGCACCAAAAGAACCCTTTGTTACTGTACAACGCTGTGGCAACAAAAACATAATGAAAACCGATGAATGCTTTATCACATTTATCACAAAACTACAAGAGGGACTTTTTAAGAGGGTCGGTCACAACTTGCGATTGGTTCCAGACAACTGAAATATGAACAAGTAAGTGTAAAACAATGTATTCAGTGCTAGTCTTCCTTTATCCCATCATGCCACATTTTTCCAAGCACCAATTTGGAACACAGATCATGGAGTTTTCAACCTTTTTGAGTTGTAGGTAGTTGACTGAAAGAGGATAGTCTTCACTGGAGAACAGTAAGGGTCCTCTTCCGAGATCTCTTGGACCTCCTTACATCACGGCTGTGAGATTAAGTCTCACCCAGTGTCCTCTACTTTTTCTTCTTTTGGAAGAGCCTGTGAAAAACCAAAAGGACAAAAGCTGAGAGACAAGTTTAAAGGGACTGTCAAAACATTTGCTGGTATTTCTGGCTGAAATGAATATGTAACAGCTGGACTTGAATCTTTGGTTCCACGTGACAACTTGGGCCCAACATGTCAAGGGCAAGTCCCAGTGTTGTAGCAAAGTCCCTTTAAGACAAGTCATTTCACTCGGCGGCCATCTTTGAAATGCCTCTCGGCATCCTGGGCATCATGCCATATCTTTTTGAATGGGGGAACATCAAATTCTCCACAACTGTTCGTCAACCTTACGATTAAATTTCATATTTGAAATCACCAATGAAATCTAACAACAACCGGCTCATAAATTTAGTTTCTAAACACTCGAATCATGACAAAAAACTGTATTTTTAAGGCTGGATCAAGCTAATGCGCATGCGCACACCTAAATGCGCGTCTCTTCGGAGGCACGCGTCTGACTGTTTCTATAGAAACCGGCAATTCTAACGGCCGCTGAAGTGACGCGATGACTTTACCAGTTGGCGATTGCCTCTTATTTAGAAGGCGGGACTTATTCCGCCATATTACGCGTTACACTTTCTCCCATTCAAAACTATACGAGTGACATGTCTTGTGTTATTCTATAGTCTTTGGTTGTAGTCGAGACCAGCGAAGAGTACAAGTCCAGACTGAGACAAGATTAGGGTTGAGTGTGAGTCAAGGCCAAGACCAAAGTCTCCAGAGTCTATGACAAGACCATGAAGATTTGGGCTTAGACTTGGACTTCAGATGAACTTGAGACTGAGTTTAGACTCAAGTACTACAACAGTAGCAGGTATGTTAATAGCTGAATATTAATTGGGCTTTTACTCTTTTGCTCTATTCTAAAAACTACAGTGCTAGGCTGTCTAGACAGTGTGCTTCTGACTTCTTTTGCCATTCCAGAATTTGAGCTTTTTAAGGGCTGTTTCTCAATATGCGTTCTTCAGCGATCTTGCGTCCTTGTGTTCTTGCTCTACGTCATCATCAACCGTCAAAGTTCAGTTCTCAGTACTCAAGAACGCAAGAACAGAGGATGCATGAAAGTACCCGGATGTGTTCTTGATATCGAGGATGCATCGAATGCATACTTGAGAGAATCGAACCTTTAAAATTCCCAGAAGACACTGCGGGCGGTCGATGTACGGAAGCCTGTAAGCTTTAAAGTTCTCGTTCTCACTTATGAGATTCCAGCTACAAGCTCGCAAATATGTGATGGCTTGTGACGGCCCGTTTGTTTTGCTTAATTTTAATAAAGTGATAACCTGAAGAAAGCCTGCAGTATTTTTATTGGAATATAAAAAATAATCTTAACATTGACAAAGCATGTAAAGGCTACCCAAACGCGGTGAAATAAAAAGATATAAAATTATGTGAACATGAAATTTAATGTCAAATTATGACATTTGTTTGTGATGTTGCTGCATTTATTGTGCATTAGCTACTTATAATATGCTGGGACGGTCAGTTGAGCAACAAGATCGCAGCACATCTCAATTCTCAGATGATGCGTTCTGTGTCCTCGCGTCCTTCCGAGTTTGTTCTTTCAAGGTCACCTGGCAAGACCAGACTCCACGAGAATGCAAGTCCGTTCTCTACGTTCTTGGAATTGAGAAACAGCCAAGATTAGTTGTTTTGGGCAAAAGATGGCATCATATCCTTCGCAGATAAGTCAGTTCCAGAATGCATTATGACAAACCTTGAATAAATTTTACATTTTCTGCTGATAAATTTGGATATTTATTTATTGACAGGTTATATAAAGTGCGCCTATTGTTTGGCACATCTCATATTGTTTTTTCCATATGCTTTGTAGTTGTTTTTCAAAAATCTTTTCACATATCAGCCCTCTTTTTTAAGTTAGGAAAAATCCCATTTGGGATGGTTCCTATTGGATTTGTGCTTATTTTAGAGTAGGTTCTCAACCTTTGTAACTCCCAAGGTCCCCCATTGTTAGAGTCAATACATGCAGACCCCTGAAACCCTAAGATATTTCCTCTTGTACTGCTGAAATAACAAAAATACAAACTTCTTTTAGACACGAGACATTTTTATTAACAGAAATGAAAGCCAAAAGTATATTTTGCTTTCTGAAGAGTAAAAGACACAATTTGCCAATACAAGCCTTTTAGTAATTTGACAATTTTGTTGTTGTTGTATGTCACGTCCAAACAAACAAAAAAAAATGTTAGAGAGCTCAGCTATGCATGTAGCTCGCTTTTTTATGGCAGGCTTCATTCCACTGTTCTTTCATGGAAGGGTATGACAGGCCACAACATTATTGTTCTGAATATTCATATTCTTACTTTCAAAAACTTAATTACTTGTTTTTCCAGAGTTTGTGGCTCTTCTGGCAGGGCATCTTCACTGACTTTGTGTCTAGCCACAGTACTGGCATAAGTTTGGTGTGTTGTTTCCAGTCCACTTAATTAAGTCCTCCATTCTTGTATATTGTTCCAAGTCATCAATCCTTCTCTCTAATCCCTCAAATTTCTTATCCTTCTCTTTCACAAGGTTCTTCAATTGTTTAACTTCATCCATCAGATCAAGTAGCATAGCATGGTGTTTAGCTCATCTGACATGAAGTTTAAAGATTTTCTAATCTCCTCCAACTCTTCCTCAATTGCATTGCTGATTTTCTTTATATAATTTAATACAAAAATAATTATCGCTTTGTTCTTTCTGAAGTGTTCGCCATAGAGTGCTGCCATCTCGCCACTATCAACTACTGTAAAGACGTGCTGAAATATATTCATATATATATATATATATATAAAATGATTTAACACCCCCCACCCCCAATCTACAATAGATCTTGAACTGATTTTATTTGTTTTTCAGATGGATTTGTATGTGTGTGTGTGTGCGTGTGGTTTAGTGTTGGCAAAGTGCTCTCTGGTCACTGTGGCTTTGCTGTTGAGTCCGCATGCCAGTCTTGATAGGGGATGATCTGGGCTCAGCTCTCTCACCATGATCCTCTTGCCCAGACATAATGTCCCAAAAATACTCAGCAGCTCACAAGCACATATGATTTTACAGCCAAGGATTTAGCCACAAGCAAGAGATGCACAAGGAATTCCATTAGGCCTCTGGTGATAAGTGTACAGAGGCCAGTGCTTCTGTGAGAAGTGTATCCACATGGACATGTTTTTGAGTCAGCACTGCTTATACCTTCATTTTAGGCTTGGATGGTTTCTATGGCGAGGTTACAATGCTGCCAACCATACTGCTGTTCAGAGCTAACTACGGTGTGAGGAGGCAATGAGGCGAGAGATGGGCCGAGTATCATTAATACAAGGAGATGTGCTTTGGTCTGTCTGGAAAAGGCTCCGACTAATAGAATTCTCTGCTATTGTATTGCATTTGCAAAGATGAAAGACATCTTGAGATAATGAGAGTGTTGTGATTTCAGAACAGTGATAATGGAAGTGATAAAGAATGACATACTTTCTCTTTTTAATATAGAAGGGAGGCACTGTTTTAGAAGCTAATATGTGATGTAAAGTTGGCAAATTATTCTAACAATGACATATCAATTAGCACCAAATAGAAAAAAATGTGTTTTATAAGCCTGTATATATACACCGAACGATCCCACTTTTGCTGCCAAAACAGCCCTGACCCTGCGAGGCATGGACTCCACTAGACCCTGAAGGTGTGCTGGGGTGTCTGGCACCAAGATGTTAGCAGCAGATCCTTTAAGTCCTGTGAGGTGGGGCCTCCATAAATCGGAATTGTTTGTTCAGCACATCCCACAGATGCTCGATTGGATTGAGATCTGGGGATTTTGGAGGCCAAGTCAACAACTCGTTGTGCTCCTCAAACCATTCCTGAACCATTTTTGCTTTGTGGCATTATCCTGCTGATAGAGGCCACAGCCACCAGGGAATACTGTTTCCATGAAAGGGTGTACATGGTCTGCAACAATGCTTAGGTAGGTGGTCAAAGTAAAATCCACATGGATGGCAGGACCCAAGCCTCCAATGCCTCCGCCGGCTTGCCTTCTTCCCATAGGTCACGTTATGATGCTCACGTGCCCACTGTTGGCGCATTCGGTGGTGGACAGGGGTTAGCATGGGCACCCTGACTGGTCTGCGGCTATGCAGCCCCATACGCAACAAACTGCGATTCACTGTGTATTCTGACACCTTTCTATCAGAACCAGCATTAACTTCTTGAGCAATCTGAGCTACAGTAGATCTTCTGTTGGATCAGACCACACGGGCCAGTCTTTGCTCCCCACGTGCATCAATAAGCCTTGGCTGCCCATGACCCTGTTGCCAGTTTACCACTCTTGGTTCACTTTTGATAGATTCTGACCACTGCAGACCAGGAACACCCCACAAGAGCTGCAGTTTTGGAGATGCTCTGACCAAGTCGTCTAGCCATCACAATTTGGCCCTTGTCAAACTCGCTCAAATCCTTATACTTGCCCATTTTTCCTGCTTTTAACACATCAACTGTAAGGACAAAATATATCCCACCCATTAACAGGTGCTGTGATGAAGAGATAATCAGTGTTATTCACTTCATTTGTCAGTGGTCATATTGTTGACAACTGACAAATAATGCCTGATCGGTGTATATAAATATAGAAAAAATAAATATGTGGTTCCCGTTATATTTTTACTTGAGATTGGTTCGGCACTGCACGATTACAAACCACCCTTCTTGGCCCAGAATTCTCGGCACGGTTGGCAAACCCTGCTGAACTGTGCTTATAGAATACGTGTGGTGATGTCGCCACTCAGGATTGTTCACATGTCTGTTGCTTGGCTACCAGTTGCTCTGTTACTGTCCAAGCATGCTATTTGAGCCAAGTTAACGCAAGTTAATAATTAAATTAATCTGATCTAGGCCTGCACGATTCTGGGAAAAATATGAATCACGATTTTTTAGCTTAGAATTGATATCACGATTCTCTACAACGATTTTTTTTCTCATGAAATGTAATGTTTATTGCACACATGAACCATGACAAAACAAAACAAATTGGAAGTACCAAAAATATTTGTTTTGGCACCTATAGAACATTGCACATCACCACAAGCCTGTAGAGGCTTCAATATAGAACTACCGCGCTCGCTTGACGAGTGAAACACGAGACTAGCGTTCACACCAAACGCGAATAGAGCGTCAAATTCGCGTCTACCGCGTCTAGTTTGCCGCTAGAACATTTTGAATGCATTCGCGCGTCTAGAGCGAAATAGACGCGCGTAAAAAACAAGCGTATGAAGCGAAATTGACACGCGTCCGAGGCGAAATCCGCTTCTTGTGGGAGGGGCAAGTGCTAGGCGGTTGTCTGTTTGCAAGATGGCTGATGTTGATCGTGCGTTCATCGAGAGAGATACCGCTTTGTTTGTATTTGCTCTGGAGAGCAGAAAAGCGGCGTAGGAGTCAGCGTCGCGGGAAGGCTGCGGGTCGATAAACGTGTACGTGACTCAAAAGTGAAATGTGTACAACTTACCAGGTAGCCCAATCTCCTCACCGACACTCTTCCAAGCGAGGGCCTTCTTATTCCTGTCTGAAGTATGAACTTGTGTCATAAATCTCTGTGTGACTGCTCACTGATAATATCAGTCGTTCTTCCATTTTGAATGAGTGACTTCGGACGGGCCTGCCGCCACAGCAGCAAGCAGGCTCCTGATTGGCATAAATTCGCGCCGCGTTAACCAAAGTTCAAATTTTTCAACTCGGGCGTCAGACGCGAATTCGCGTCAAACGCTAAATGCACAAAAAGCACCATTCGCGCGAAACGCCTCATTCGCGCCGCGAGACGTCCAGTGCGCGTAAACGCGTCTTTACATTGACTTAACATTGAAATCATTCGCGCCAGACGCTCTATTCGCGTTTGGTGTGAACAGGCGCTTTGTCGTTGGCTGAGGGTGAAGAGCGGTCCTTTCAAAATAAAGGCTGATTTTTTTTTTTATTTTTTTTTTAAATCGAAGTCATTTAAAAATTAAATCTTGAACAGGGTGAATCGAGATCGCGATTTTATAACGATTTATCGTGCAGGCCTAATCTGATCATCATCCATAACGCAGTCGCTATTTACATCTCATACGTCTGACACAATTATATTACATTCTAAAGGTCTCCGTTATTAGCCACACAGTAGAAAATTAAGCAACGTCAATGTTTTGGCCCAATGGTGGAAAAGCGGCTATAGCTGGCTCAAGAATAGTTCGATAAAAATTCTGTCATCATTCATTCCCGCTCATGTTGTTCCAAACCTGATTACTTTCTTCTACACAAAAGAATTTGTTTTGAGGAACACTGTGGTCCAAACAACACTGGACCCCATTGACCAGAAAGTACTGAGACATTTTTCAATATATCTTCTTTTGTGTTCCACAGAAGAAAGAAAGTCACACAGATTTGGAATGATAATGAGGGTGAGTAAATGATGACAGAATTTCATTTTTGGGTGAACTATGCCTTTAACTTAAAGCATTACTGAAACAAATGGTCCCATCAGTGAGATTTGCATACCTAAAAGGCCCCTTTATGTGCTGTAATAAAAAAAAGATTGATTTCACATCTAAATAGTTATTAATTTTCCCTTGAAAGTCCCTTAAATGTGATCCTTCAATGTCTGGACAACTGCCTGATAAGAGAACCCTTTTTATTGAGCTCAGTCTGTAATGTCGTCAGCACTCCTTTCCAGCTTGTTCTATTGATTCATTATCTCACATTATGACATAACAGCTGAGTCTCAGACACAAAAGCTGTCTGTTTTCAGAATAACGTTCCACTGGTGACAGGCAGCATGCAGTACCAGATCTCCCACAGGCCTCAAGGGTTGGTGGGGCAGCTACCTCTCCTTGTGCCACCCGGTTGAGGTCCTGTTACCCTTAAAGCAATGAAAAGCCTCACCTACGACATGTGGTTCTGCTGGGCGGCCAGGTTTTGCTGCTGCTGTTGCTGCATAAGCAGCTGCTGCTGCTGGCGCCTGCGAGCGGTGCGGAGCTTTTCGAACCTCGCCTCCATCTCCTCCAGGACTTTAGGGGTGTAACGCACCACCAGTTTGACACTGTCCTTGGCTGCTTTCAGTAACTCCACAGCCTTCTCGTGGTGTTCACCCTCGACACTCTGAGGAAAATAATTCAGTAGTCAGTTTTTCTGAGCAATCTGTTGTTCATTTCATCTAAATAAAAGGACAGAAATGCGTCATCTATCTTGGCACATTCAATGGTTTGTTAATGGTTACTGGAACTTTATTGTATCCAAACTCATAGTTTTTGTCAGCTCAAAACTGCACTAGAAAATGCTCCACGGTGATGAACATTCAATTACATTTTGGCACAAAAGAGCCATTAATTTCCTATTAGCTCAGGAACCGTAAACATGTTTGGTTTAATGAGAAATTGCTTCTCAAATGCTGTCACAAAATGCCTTCCTTTACAATCTTTGACGCAAATGAAATCAAATGGATCCGCTGTCATTTTCGAGCGAGTAAGCAGTGGACATTAGTTTCTATAAACTTCAATTACTCCTTCAAGTAATAAAATTGTAACAAACTGGAATGTCAGCACAGAAGAGCAAAGAAACTGGCTTCAAAAGACTTTCTTGCAGCAGTGACTTCATAAGGGTTGACAGCTTTTTTACTGAAAGATTCATTTGGATTCAGTCAAAGATGCATTCTCGTCTGGCTGCAGTCAGACACATTTTAAACATTTACAGTGAATTATGAAAAGATAAAGTCTTTTGAAATCTGTCCTTTTCAGTTTTAGGTAGAGTCCTGCTGTAAGCCTCCTGTCTTATTTGTCCAATTTTAGCATTTTAAAATGTCAAGCTTAGCCTAAGTAAAATGAAAGATTAGAGAAATTGGTCTCTAATGGGTCTGAGATAATAACAGCTACAAAACTTGATTTATTAGCATATTACTCCATGATGGGATCAGCCTTGTAGACTGTTGGAAATGAGATCAATGTGAAAATCTTTCTGCTGTAATAATCTCACTTCAGCCCAAACTGATCTGTATCGATTAAAAAGCCACTGGGCCCTCCAGCATGAAGGCATCTTATGTGACAGCTCAACACAGCTAAAAAATGATCTCATAACATGTTTTAAATTATTTTTGTTGCACAAACACTTAAGTTGTTTCCCCTACTTCACCTGGCAATGTCATGTGTTCAAAATTCATTCAGAAATTAATTTTTAGTAGTTTACTACTTTAATTTAATGAGATGTTCCCATTTTTGCAATCTACTTATCTTCTAACTTGGAAAATTGGCAACTTATTAAGAAGTTAATAGGTTTCCACTTTCCATCCTGCATGTTAATAATATCACTTGATATCAAAACAAAGTGAGGACATCATCCTCAAAGAAGTGAAATTATTTTTGTTGGGAAAACAGCATGAGCATCAGTAAGTATTAGCAATGCACTGAGAAATTCTGTGATGTTTTGTGATATTAGCTGATTTGTCTTAAACTTTCCATCCTGTTCTATACAAGTACAGAAATGCATATATTCTTAGAAGGTGATTAAAAATCTAACTTCAATTAATTTTGAGTTAATACCCTCATGTCTTTTGCTCATTATTTCCAGTTTGTTAGGTTCCATCGAATTATGTATCCTGTGAATTTTTCCATTGTGTAAACAACCAATTTATATTTAGTAAAGTTTAAGTGCCTTTGCTTTGAAAGTCTTGTATACATTTTATTATGGAAATATGTCCTTAAATTACATGTGCATATTCATTTTACAGAGTAACGGAGTACAAAAGGCCATGCATAACTGGAACATCCCTGGCAACTCACCACTCCATTGACGGACAGGAGTTGGTCACCTCTCTTAAGACCACCATGCCTCTCAGCCACACCCCCAGGGATGATGCGGGAGATGTAGATTGGTGAGTTCTGCTCTTTTCCACCCATCACGTTGAAGCCAAGCCCCTCCTCTGTCTTGGGCAGCTCCACCACCCTTGGGTGAGAATGACCCTCGCTGGCTGCGAATGCCGCCACTGTTGCCTGGTGGGAACCAAAGAGTTCAAAGTGTCAGTAAATGTGAAACATGAATGAGAAATATAGATAGATCAATATATCATCAAGTCTGATTAACAAGATAATATGAAATATCTATAAACAGCTTAGTTAAAGGAATGAATTGTGTGGTTTAATCCTGTCTAAAGTCTTAAGAAAGAGGCAAATTCACTTTGTTTGATGAACAGACTTTGATGAACACACACACACACACACACACACATAGAACACATTAAATATGGTAAATATCTTTGTTTTTGTTCCAAAAACGAATCAAAGTTTAATGAGTTTGAATGATGGTGACATGACGGTGAGTGATGAAATAATTTTCATTTTTGGGTGAACAAAACCTTTAATACATAATGTATCTTTTCTGTTGTGATATATCAGCCCACCTGCTCTCTGGATATCTGCTATTCCATTTGGTATTTACCAATAAAAGCAAGATATGGGGGCATTTCACCAAACATAGTGGCACATTGTTTGTGAATCTTATTCAGTCCAACACAGCAACATTGGCTCAACCAATGGCATGCCAATGTTTGTCTGACCGATGATATTGTATTTTCACTTTTCGTATTTGGTGCCACAGAAATCACATACTTCTCTGGTGTAGACATGGTGTAACAGTTGATGTTTCTAAGAATAAGGAATATCCTTTGCATTTAAGAAAGCAATTCTAGTGTGTTATATGGTTGTTATACAAGGATTGTATTAGCATGATACCCCTTTCTATAGAAACACTTTAAGGTGGATTGATATTCAAGGGCCAATAACCTCTTAGGCAAGGCAAGTTTATTTATATAGCACATTTCATACACAATGGTAATTCAAAGTGCTTTACGTGAAAAGGAAACAAATACATAAGAATAAAAATGGAATGCATAGGAAATAAAAGTAACAAAAAAGCAGAGAATACCACTGTCTGAAGAGTCAGAGAGTTTCAGTCAGAATATTTGTTCTATGTATTTTTAATTTGTCTCTTCCCCATATTGGCTGTCTTTCCCTGTGGTTTTCAGTCACCTCCTAAATAATCTGTTGGGTGTCTCCAATAGATCAGATTTTTCACCTAAAATCGTCCGAGAAGAGCTCTAGGACTGCCCCTCCAGTCACCACTAATTAATTTGGTCCTCGACCTCGGGTTCACTCATACCCACTACTCTCACCACACGGTTTCAGTTTTGTTTTTATCAAATAAATCTCTTAACCACACTGGAGCTGTCTCAACCACTATGGTTTATCAATTTTTCCCAAATCATTATTATAATTTTCGATGTAATTTTTAATTTGTCTCTTACTCTCGGACTTCCCCATGATGGTTGTCGTCTGTGGTTATTTCGGCGCCTAAATAATCTGTTGGACTTCTCCACAGAGACCACAGAGTTTCAACCATTATGGATCACTCCCCATTGTAACTTTTTTATCTCTTATCAGAGAAATTTGAAGATTTAAAATGCATTAAAACAGTAAAAAAAAAAAAAAAAAAATCAGTTTGGAGGTATCACAGTGCTCATTCAGTAAATGCACGGCTAAACAGATGTGTTTTGAGTCTGGATTTGAATGTGGCTACTGTTGGAGCACTTATGGATGCTGGTTCCAGCTGCGGCTAGCATAACAGCTAAAATGAGCATATCTGCCCTGTATTGAGGTCCTAGGCCATTGAGTGATTTATAAACAAGTAACAGTACTTTAAAATCAATTCTAAATGCAACTGGAAGCGCAAGGACCTGAGGTGATGTGGTGTGATTTATTCATGTTTTCTGGTTCTGCTCAGAATCCTGGCAGCAGTGTTCTATACGAGATGCAGCTGTCTTATGGTCTTTTTGGAAAGGCCACTGAGAAGTCCATTACAATAATCCACCCTGCTGGTGATGACAATGAACAAGTTTCTCTAAAGGCAGGAACACACCAAGTTGACGCCGACGAACTAGTGGCGACGAAAGCAGCCTGGGGGGTTGGCTCACGTCGACGCTCAACACCCAACGGCTAAGTAGCATGTCCTTCTGCGCCTGCGTAAGACGAAATGCCTTTCCGTACCAGCAGATAGCAGTAGATGAACAGCCAATCAGAATGATCAGATGGCCCGGAGGACCGACGAGCTCCGACGCCGATTCAACAACGGTGCGGAACACACTGAGAAAACTTAGCCGGCCGACGAACAAAAACTGCCCGACGGCCAACCATTGACTTGGTGTGTTCCTGCCTTAAGTCTTGACTGGAAACAAAGCATCTAATTCTTGCAATATTTTTTTAGATGATAATATGCTGATTTAGTTATTGCTTTTATGTGGCAACTGAGACTAAGGTCTGACTCCAAAATCACACCAAGATTTCTGACTTGATTTTTTGTTGTTTGACCCCCTAGAGCAGGGCTGGTCAAACTTGGTCCTGGAGGGCCGCTGTCCCTGCAGAGTTTTGCTCCAACCCTAATCAAACACACCTGAACCAGCTAATCAATGTCTTCAGGATTACACTCAGGTGAATTTTGTCAGGGTTGCAGCTAAGCTCTGCTGGAGAACTTCATTTTTGTTTCCAAATGCAATGACTTTAGTTTTGTCATTGTTTAACTGAACTTAGTTTAACGTTTTGGAACATTCAATTTTTAATTTCATCAATGCATTGGCACAGGCATTCAATGGGGCTGTAGTCCTTAGGGGACAGGGCTAGGATATGCAATTTGGTTCTTTCTCATTATTTGGCTCTAAACCCAATATACACACCTAGCTTCAATTATAACTACGTTCTTAAAAGCCAAATTAAAAAACTCCACATTGGCTTTACAAAAACTTTGGGCCCTATTTTAATGATCTAAGTGCATGGTCTGAAGCGCATGGTGCAAGTGCACTTAGGGCACGTCCGAATCCTCTTTTGCTAGTTTAAGGAAGGGAAAATGGTCGGCGCACCCGGCACATGGTCAGGCTTGGGAGGGTTACTTTTTATTAAAATTATTCCATAACAGTTACAAATGACTTCATAAAAAAAAAGTATTCAGTAATGTAATCCAAGTACCACAAGATGAAAGTAATCTAATCTGATTACTTTTGGATTACTTCAAGGTCATATATATAAAGAAAGAAGAAAGGGTCAACTTTACTGTAAATAAATTGCATTTTTAAATATAATTTTAATTATTTCTTTTCAATTTTTGCAAGTTTTTAAATGTTACACGTTCCATACTTTTGAATGGGTCTCAACAATAGAAATATTTTAAAAATCTGATAAATTATCTAGTTTCAAATTTTTGCAAGTTTTTAAATGTTACACGTTCCATACTTTTGAATGGGTCTCAACAATAGAAATATTTTAAAAATCTGATAAATTATCTATTGCAATATTACTATCGTTATTGTTATTAAGAGCTTAAAAATAGGCTTATAAAAGTGACATCAGATCATAACTGAACAAGCTCAGATCAAACATTTCTGTTCACAAAGTGAGTCATCACTGGCAGCAGAACAAGGAACTACTGTATAATCAAGCAGCGCTGACTATGGTGTTGTTATGGCAAAATAATGATTTATTTAGTTTTAAATGAAACCATTGTAGTTTTAAATGAAACCATCCTGATAGTATTCCCCCTTTTTTCAAAATGTAACTAATCTAATTACTAAATTTTTTGACATAACTGTAAAGAATTACAGTTACTGGATTTTTGTATCCTGATTACTTAATGCCGTTACATGTATTCCGTTACTCCCCAACCCTGTCTGTATTCTCCTAATGAGTCATGGGTGTGTTTTGGGCAATAAACCAATCAGAGTCTCATCTCCTATTCCTTTTAAAAGCCAGTTGCGCTCGCACCATGGCGGATTCACTATTTACATGTCGGAATTTGCAAACGGAAAAAAACCTTCTGTAGCGAGAAAATGGATCTGCTCGTGTGCGAGGTTAAAGCGTGTGAGCAGACCATCTACAGGAAAAGTCAGATTCCACCAAAGCATATTTATATTTATGCACACAATAATAATTTTTTACTTTTTTATTTTTTTTAATAAGCAGAGTGTACCCGCCTATAGGTGCATATTACTAATGCACTCTTTAAATAACAAAACAAATATTGCGCCATTGACTTTAAACCAGGTTTTAGTTGGTCAATGGCTCAGTCTATTTCAGTTTCCTCAAAATAGTAACGTGCCAACAATGCGCCTGAACACAGGAAGCTGATATATTAGCAAAGGGAAGATGTTTGGATGTCTACACACCTCTAGTCATATAGTGCATCTCTGAAAGATTTTTCACAGCCCAAATATCTCAATATGTTCTATTTGTGCTGTAAATTTTGAAGTAAGAGAAACCGCATCTGAAAACCTGCACAGCTGCCTGCATTATCATCTGAATTCCTGAGACTTCAGAGCTTGTTAGCCAGGCGCAACCACCAGGAGATGGAGAATGTGAAAGAAGACAAAAGAAGTTCACGCTGAGCCACACTGTAGCTACAGGTGCAGCACTATGGGGCCCTGCTCATTATTAAGGCATTCATAGACAGGAAACAGTGAGAAAAAACACCAAGGATTTTCAGAGACTTTTCAAGGCGCCAGATTCCCAAATGGCAAACCAAGCAGTTTTCTGATCTCTGAAACTGAAAGGACAGCACCTTCCCTGTCTGAGTGTTTCGTCTCACACTGAAAAAAAAAAAAAAATGCTGTGTGAAAGTGCTCTGCATGCAAGACACCCTTTTCCCATGCAGTTCCTCAGCTTCACAGCTACATCTTCTCTGAGGGAAAAAGTAGATATACTGTATAACAAACATTTTGAAAGCCTAGACTCTTGTAAATCATCAGGTTGCTATTTTAAAAGATGGCATGCTTCTTGCTGATTAAATGTAAGTTCACCCAAAAATAAAAATTGCCAATATTTACACACTGGTTTTATTTATTTATTTATTTTGGTTTTAAAGGGTTAGTTTACCCAAAAATTAAATTTCTCACCCTCATGTCATTCCAAACAAGAAAGACCTTCGTTCATCTTTGGAATACAAATTAAGATATTTTTGATGAAATCCAAGGGTTTCTGAACCACACCTAGGCAGCAATGTCACTGTACCTTTTGAGGTCCAGAAAGGTAGCAAAGACATTGTTAAAATATATGTGACTACAGTGGTTCAAACTTATGTTATGAAGCGACGGTATCTTAATTTGTGTTCAGAAGATGAACGAAGGTCTTACGGGTTTGGGAAGACATGAGGGTGAGTACCTAATGGCAGAACTATAATGGACATTTCTGTGATTGGCTACATTGCTCAACGCTGCGAAAACATGTTATTAGAAACTCTGCCTATGCTTGAGACTGTAAAGCGTTTTTATTTGATCTTAGTTGTTCTTTAAAAAAAAAAAACATTTTTGTAGCCCATTTTTATAGCCCAAGTGTTTATTACAGGCAAATTATTAAATGATAAAAAATAAATAAATGTAACTGAACAGCAACAACAAAAAAAAAAGCGCGCTGCATTTACTGTCTTGTGAAAACAGGGGGTGCTGCAGCACCCCCAGCACCTACACTTCCCGCGCCTATGATGTGTTTTAATGATTTATAACTTTAATTTATAATTAAAATTTAAATAAACTCCTCATGAGTTTATAGAAGTGGCTGTTTATAATAAACCCACATAAATAAGCAGAAACATCTAGACAAGTATCTTACCTGACACTGATATTAAAGGGTTAGTTCACCCAAAAATGAAATTTCTGTCATCAATTGCACTCATGTTGTTCCAAACCCGTAAGACCTTTATTCATCTTCGGAAAACAAATTAATATATTTTTGATGAGTTTTTTTTTATCCCCCATAGAAAGCAATGTAATTAACACAATCAAGGTCCAGAAAAGTATTAAAAACATCGATAAAATAGTCAACATGACTACAGTGGTTCATGTTACGAAGTGCTGAAAAAACTTTTTGTGAGCAAAAGCAAAACAAAAATAATGTCTTTATTTAACTATTTCTTCTCTGTCCTGTCATTCTCCTATGCTGTTGACGTTGTATAGACAGTGAAGGCTTCCGGGTTTTATGTCAGAACGTCAAATAGTATTGGCTGGCTCCTGGATCAGCATCACACGCATGTGTCGTGCTGCTCACCTGTACAGCTTAGTTGGCGCTCTGACGTAGAACGATTCGACAGCACGTGTTTTTTTTTTTCACCTCTATTCATTTTCATTGTCTGGAATAGAGCAGCATGAACATTTTTCAGAATTTCTCTTTTTGTGTTCCACAGAAAAATAACAGCATACAGGTCTGGAATGACATAAAGGTGAGTAAAAAAAAAAGAGACTGAATTGTAATGGGTGAGCTAACCATTTTATGCCAACTGAAAGAATTATAGGACATCAGATAACCCAGTAGTACTGACAATATTCTGAGCAATGGCCCATTCAAGCCCATTATAAGCCTTATAAATTACATCTTAAATAATTACACAGGCTTGACAAAGAATCTCCATTGGTAATGAATATTGGCTCTTAACATTTACATCAGCAATGTACTCTGAATGCACTTGGTGTATGGATGGGAAAAGAAAGAAAAAAATCTTGGAGTAGTCGACTGGAGCTCATTGACAATTGCTGCAGGGGATCCCAAAGGATAACTGGGGCTTTTACAGCTGTTCTTCATCCTATTTATGTGCCATCGATTGAAAACTGTCCCAACGGCATGCAGAAGCAAGCTGCTCACACATGCTAATTGCCCTTTTGCTAGTGATTTGAGTCCAATATGCGTTCCGAAACCTGTAGTAACTTTTCAAAGTGACCAAGTGAGGTGCTTTGAGGCACTCTAAGACTTTTGTAATTTACATCCTGCATTAGAACTTTAATTGATATGCTAATTCTGCTCATCTTGCGAGACCTGCTCACTGAGCATACTAATTACAGTAAGTGCTGCTGTTTTCTGTGTGCCATTGCTATAGTATAGCTCCATATTATTACAACACCACTCAAATTAGTCATACTATCAGTTAAAGTTATTGCTTTCATTGTTTTCATTATGTTGAAATCAAAAGCTGACAATAACTGCAACAGAGTCTAAAATAGCAGTTGCTATTGAAATTGTATTATAACTCTAAGTCAATGACAAGGACATTAATTCATAAAAATTCTGAAAGTGTTTGCTGTGCATGAATTGCCAACCAATCGACAGATTAAGCAGAGGAAAATCATTTTAGATCATAAAACCATAATACCTAAATATACGTCACCTCTAAAACGTGTCCTTCAGCGGTGACAGGATGTGGGTCTAATTAAATATTAAGGTCATAAATTTGTTTTTCATTTTATATTTCCCCTAAAGGCCCACTTATAATGTTAGTCAAGGTTGTTTTGCACTTATTGTCCCCTTGGTTACTGTTACTCACTCACACAAGCTTTAAAGAATGTTCTAGAGAAATGAATGGGTGATTTTCAAATGCTGAGTAGATGATATCCTTAAGTGGGCTGGAACAAAGTATGACATTGTAAAGCATCTGCCATTTTCTTAATGAAATTGAGAAGTAGTGTTAGAAATATTCTTTAGTCATTCGCCCTACAAATGTTATTCAGAGCCTCTTGTGCAGCCAGCAACAACACAACATTTTGCAAACTTTGGAAATCTTATTCTTATGCTGCCCTCAGATGCACCTTGGAAAACTCGTACCTCCCATTTGGGCATTTGTTATTACGACATGTAATGCTTTTAAGACATAAACATAATGTGGAAGTAACCTAAACCAAACAAAATAATTATATTGTGAACAATATACCCAAATACATACATTTCAATGTATATATGATATCAAAACAAAATTTTTGTTCAATTCAAGTGATTAACTTCACACTTGTTGTCTATAAGTTGTTCTGTATACCACACCTTAAAAATGATTGAAATACAGCATTTAAAATTAAAATAATTCGCAAAATCATTAATTATAATGCACTACAGGCCTGCTTTCCTCTCACTGATCTCTTAATGATATATATGAAATATATAATATTATCTCTACTATAGACCAGTGTTTCAAATCAACACACCCTTCCAACATCACAACTCGGCAGCTCATCTAGAATTCAGAGCTTCCCAATTTTAAAAGCAAACATGTTCTGTCATTTATGTGCTTGGAACTCGTAAGTACGATATTTACAACCCCACTTTAAGGACACATTACTGTTAGTTATATACCTGGAATATAACTGGAATAAAAGCATCTTCTTCTTGCATTATGAATGGTATCTATCCTTCTTCCTTCTTGTTACTTAGCGTGTCTAGGTGGACAAATACAGGCTTCTTTAAAGGGTTAGTTCACCCAAAAATAATGTAATTTATTACTTACCCTTATGCCGTTCCACACCTGTAATACCTTCATTTATCTTTGGAACACAAATTAAGATATATTTGATGAAATCTGATGGTTTAGTGTGGCCTGCTTAGACAGTAATGACATTTGCTCTCTCAAGATCCTTTAATGTACTAAAAACATATTTAAATCAGTTCATGTGAGTACAGTGGTTCAATATAAAGCTTCGGAGCGTTATGAATCTTTTGTGTTGAATCATGATTCGGATCGCGCGTCAAACCTCCAAACTGCTGAAATCACATGACTCCAAACCGCTGATTCATAATGCTGATACATAACGCTCCGAAGCTTCATGAAGCAGTGTTTTGAAATCGGTCATCACAATATAAGTCGTTATTTTATTTTTTTGGTGCACCAAAAATATTCTCATTGCTTTGTAATATTAATATTGAACGACTGTACTCACATGAACTGATTTAAATATGTTTTTAGTACATTAATGGATCTTGAGAAAGGAAATGTCATTGCTCCCTATGCAGGCCTCACTGAGCCATCGGATTTCAAATAAAATATCTTAATTTGTGCTCGGAAGATTAACAAAGGTCTTACAGGTGTGGAATGGCATGAGGGTGAGTAATAAATAACATAATTTTCATTTTAGGGTGAACTAACCCTTTAATGTGTAAATGCGGGCGGTCATGTTCAGCAATGGTCTATTGGGACTAGGGAGGTGGTTTTCATTTCTTCAACTGTCAGTTTCATAGTACATCAAAGTCTTTCATTTGAATCAAGTAAAAGTAAAGATCAAGTAAAATTCCATTTCTCATAATATGACACCTTTAAAATGCATTATTTTTTGTGCATCTCAGACAGTTTAAAGGATTAGTTCACTTCTGAATGAAAATTTCCTGATAATTCACTCACCCCCAAGATGTTCACGTCTTTCTTCAGTTGAAAATAAATAATGAGGAAATCATTACAGGATTTTTCTCCATATAGTGGACTTCAGTGGGGTTCACCGGGTTGAAGGTCCAAATTGCAGTTTCAGTGCAAGGAATAAGGGTCTTATCTAGTGAAACGATTGGCTATTTTCTAAAAAAAAAAAAAAAAAATGATATACTTCTTAACCACAAATACTCATCTTGCACTAACTTTGCATTGCACCACACATTACTTAATCACGTTGGAAAGGTAACGCTTTGTCCAGTTTCTACAAAGCAAAAAGCAGTGCAAGACGAGCATTTGTGGTTAAAAAGTAAACAATTTTTTTTTTTTTTTTTAGAAAATGACAGATCGTTTTACTAGATAAGACCCTTATTCCTCATCTGGGATTGTGTAGAGCCCTTGGAAGCTGCACTGAAACTGTAATTTGGACCTTCAACCCATTGAACCCCACAGAAGTCCAAATGGAGAACAATCCTGGAATATTTTCCTCAAAAACCTTAATTTCTTTTTGACCAAAGAAAGAAAGACATGAACATCTTGGATGACATGGGGGTGAGTAAATTATCAGGAAATTTTCATTCAGAAGTGAACTAATCCTTTAACATTTCAGATATTGAAATACAAAGAACACCCTCAATAACTAGGAAAGTCTTTTGTTTTAACTCGGATTTGCATAATTAATAGACTATTACTCTTAACACAAGCCTAATTGGGATCAAGACACAATTACAACAGTACCCACAAGAGCAGCCTATTGAGCAATTCAAAAAAGGTATTGCAGGGTACTGCTCAGCATCCTTTGTAGCATCCAAGCGTGCTTTGTATTTTCTGTCTCGCTTGCCATTCATCGCTTGGCTCTTTGTGTCTAACAGTGTAACTGTGCACGAGTCTGCTGGTCTGTGCATCCATGCAGAGAGAGATGGTGGGCGGAACTTTCTGGACAGCAGTTTGGCCTTTAACTGGCAGGGTTCTCGCATTTGGCCAATTGGTGTATATCCCTGTAGGCGATGTAGGGATGCGCATAAGTACATATTTTCATAATCATCCAGTTGGTGAGTTGCCTGAATGGCTAGTCGACTAATCAGTCTTAAAGAGCCCTCTATAATTAGGCTAGTTTCATGTTCGGCCAATCAGGGTCTGGATTCTCAAAATAGAATGCAATAAAACAGGAATGGAGCAGAACAAGGAGTCTTAAGAGACATATTTAAGGGTGGGTTTCTTGTCAAAAGTAAATCTGAGACATCTGGCATGCCACAGTGACTGATACATAGGGCAAAAATACCATGGGGATTGTGACCCATCCCTGAAGAAACCAGCATTCTGGTGTGGCTGTAATTCTCCCATTAAAGATTCAGCAAGGCCAAAACCCCCCCCCCCCCCCCCCCCCCACCCACCCTTTTTATGTCTTCTCGCTTTCTCACAAGAGTGCACTCTTCACACAGTATGAATTTGAATGAATGCCGTTTCTGAAGAGCAACTGGCAAGGTCTGGCTAATTGCTGATTGTTTATCAAATCAAGACAGTTTGCGGAGAAACATTTGAAAATGTTCTTAGTTAATGGATTTCTTCTTATTGCTCATTAAACGTCAGAAAAGGGCTGTTATTAGTTTAGCAGATATAATTATGCTGTGAGTGTAGTACAGAAACACAGGGTAGATGATGTGGAAATAAATAAACCCAGACATACCTTAGCTGTGGCACGTGCTTGATACTCTGGACATCCATTCACTGTTATCGTTTCATGCATGTATTGATAGACCTATTAAAATAAAGGGGTGAAAAAGACTTTTTAGTTTCGGTTCTTCTATAGTGTTAGTAAAATTACATAAAACATGGTTAAACAGCAGTAAGGCATTCTCCAACAATAGGCTTTAAAAATTAGCCAGGTTTAGATGCAGAAAATGTAATGGATTGCAGATAAACTGGTAATTTAATGTTATAAATGTGATCTAAGGGTGCTTTCACACCTGAGAGTTTGTTTCAGAACCTGGTGCGTTTTCTCTCTTGGTTTGGTTCGTTTAGGCATATGTGAACACAGCAATCATGCTGGGATCCGCACCAAAACAATCGGTGGTCGCGGACTGATTGCAAACACACGCTGGGGTGGTTCGTGAGTGATTTTGTGAGTGAGCACATTAGTTGTCACAGTTGAAAACCAAAAGAGTACCTCTTCATCTTAAAATGATGTGTAATTACACTTCTCTGTGCGAGAATGCTGTCCTGATGAAGCCACTCTGCTGCATTACTACATTCGTATAGTGTGGCTCAACACTTCTATAGACAGCGCTAGGAGATCCAGAGGGAGTGCGTTTGATTTATGTAGTTTGAACCGAACCAAGAAGAAAATGCAACATTGTAACAAATTAAGTCCCTGTTTTGGAACAAAACAAACAATCTATAGGTGTGAAAATGCCCTAAAGCAGCGGTTCCCAAACTTTTTTTCCTGCGCACCCCCTTCTATGTCCCAACCGGGTTGGCGCACCTCCTATCCCCACTTATAAAACAAACAAACAAAAAAACGCAACAAAGCTTTGTTTTATCGCCATATAAAGACTCATGTTTAATCATGCGCAAATAACCAGAACACGCATGACAATAACAACATCAACAAAGTTTCAATATAATGCAACAAAGCTACGCACAAGCTTCCACTTTTAGGAGGACGAGTGACAGACACAGGCTCAGTAACAGAAAGCACGGTTATTTTCAGCCGCGTAAAAGAAACATTGCAGCAATAGGCTAGCCTGCAGTGCGTAGAACAGTGGTTCTCAACCTTTTTCCCAGTGGGCCGCACAACGGTCCAAGTGCAAGTCTCACGGGCCGCATATAATTTACATATGATGTCCCCAATGCAAACCAATCAGATTTAAAGTTATGGTATTAGCACATAATACTATTATTATACTTAGATGTTGCACACAATAAATAACAAATAAAAAATAATTTACTGACATTAGCTTTACAATAATAATCAGATAGTATTGCTCAATGAACACACAAACTGTATATACATCACTTTAAGTTGCTATTTAATTCTGTATGACTGTATGACTCTCTTCAACAGCATCGCAATAGTCACCAAACAATCACATAAATGCCTTAATAAGCAAATGTTACTCAGCTCTTTTTACAAACAACACTGAGCGCACTGTAATTACAATCTCTGACGATATGAAGCATTCTGTCACGTCGCAATCCCTCGCGCAGCATCGGATCCGCGAGCGCACGCATGGTTGGGCTCATTCCAGCCACGGTGCGCTGATGCGGTTATTTTTACTGATTTAAAATACATCAAACACACACATCGAATTCACAGTTCAGTCTACCTTGTTTGTATGTTCCACATTTAGTTTTTCTCATCTAATAACAAATTTGAGCATTTTGAGGCTTAAATTTACAAAAATAATGGCAACCGTTTGAATTCTTCCAAAGCGCGCACTTGTAAGTGTTCGTTTCGTTGAGTGATTTCGTCATTGCCTGATGTCTGAAAATAATAAATGCTCACCAAAATGATTTTATATGACAAATAAAGCATTATAGCTCATTTATATTTATTTAATTCACTTCAATTTAAATTTAAAAACAAAAATAAATTGTAATGCTATAATTAATTTTTTTTAATTGTGGTCGGCATATCGCGGGCCGCATTTACATACATGATGGACCGCAGGTTGAGAACCACTGGCGTAGAAGAAGACAGCAGCTGTCTTTTTCTACGTTTCTATCAAAAACTAATAAATTATAGTTTTTTATTTAAAATAAAAGCGATTACAAAGGAAATGTTTACTGTTCATGTTTTTTATTGTATGGAAAAATCCCACTTAAAAAAACAGACCGCTATTACATTTTTCTTCTCGCGCACCCCCTGGCGGCAGCTCGCGTACCCCTGGGGGTGCGTGCACCAAACTTTGGGAATCCCTGCCCTAAAGCAAAACAGTGTCCATTTGTTACGAAATGTTATAGTTTAATATTTTACCTCCAAGGTAAAAGCCCGAATCATACTTTAAAAAGTATGTGAATGCTTCTCAAGCTTAATTTCACCAATTTAGAAATGAAATTATTCGCAAGGCAATATCGCAATACAAATATGTGTTACTTTTTTCAGTGTGGCCACAGGGGGTGCTATAGTGGGCATTAGAGTAAAGTGACTTCTTCTATGGTCAGCTTTTTCTTTCAGGTCAACTACTGTGATCTATTGACAGATTCGTCGATCTGTTTATAGCTAGCTACCTGACTGATAACATCTGGTTTGTGGTCACATTAGCTTTATTATCTTTTGCAAAATTCAGTGAGCAAAGTAGGTTCAATGTCAATAGTCTAGTGAGGCACCACTTACTCAGAGGTAACCTCCAAACCAAGCATCTTTAATTGAAAAAATGTGGCAAATTTGCATGTGAAACAAATTTGAATCCAATGTGAAATCCGCTTGGGTAAATTCTTCAACGTTTCCCTCAGGCAAAATTCCAAATCGTATGGATTCCTATTGAAATGACTGCAATTCGCCATATAAAGGTAAATGTGACCACACCGCAAGAGTGTACACAAGTATGTTTGACAGGACTGCATTCTTGCAATGCACTGGCTAAGCATTCTCGTGTTTATGTACAGTACTTGTGCTAGTTTGTTTCTGAAATGAGAAATGTGAATAAAATTTCAAGAAGGAGCACCTGTAGCTGCACTGTGGTGTTCAGATACAGTGGCAATGAGAACTCGGTCTACATGACCAAAAATAGTTAGTTTTTTAGCATTTTGGCATGAATGATTCTTAGATGTATGCTTCTTTCAGTTTCTGCAAACCTTTATCATCCTTTGTTTAAAGAGTAAAGAGAGCTTAATCAAGTTCCATAGACTTCAAAATCTCATTTCTAAAGTGCACACATGCAATGGCTTTCATCACTGATCCTATATTTTCACAAACAGGTGCATGTACAGAGCCCTTATCTGCTTTCACACCACTCAGGCATGAGACTATTAGCTTGAGGTCCTTTGAGGATTTGAAGAACCTATGTTTATCTCATTAACCAGCGCTTCTGAAACGCAGCTGGTGCTACAGGAAGCTCCATCTCTCTCTGTCTCTCCTAAATAACAAGTTTCTCTTTAATCTGTCCTCCAGAACCTTGGGCAGAATCTTTAGCTGTTTTACTAACCTCCTACTGAGAGATTAGTGTGATAAAATACATTTAAAGTGTCTCTTTCTATGCCTGTTGCTCTTTGACCACTCACTCTAAACCTCCTCAATCGGCAGGAACCATCGGATGGCCTTTAGAAACAGCTTGAAAAGAAATGACAGAGGCTGCTAAGTGTCGATGATTACAAAATTGAGTAAGTTACTAAAGAGAGGTGACATCTTTCATGTGAAATATACTTCACTCTGTGATATATTTCAGAACAGCATGGTGTACACCTTATTTTATGTCTGACTTGTCATCTTTTTAAAAATACAGCATGTTTGGGAAGCCTCTTGAGTGTTTGCTCCAAGTTCAATAAAGTCTTGCTGTGTTAAAGTAATAGCCCCCCCCCCCCCAAAAAAAAAAAAAAACTGTCATCATTAACTCACCCTCATGTCATTCTGCACTTGAGTGACTTTCTTCATCATGGAACAACCAATTGTGGCATATTATAACAATCTAATAACATTTTTTCAATCATAATCATAGTTACGCCCTTTTTAGCTGCTTATTATGTTTGGTTAATGGCAATTAACCATTAAACTTCAATCAATTTACCTTTGTTGACTGTACTTCAATAGATCTGTGGGGGATCAATGCAACCAGATGGAACAAATCAATAGATTAAAGACCTAAGTAATACGTGCGTACATGTGTGTGTCCCCACAGGTGGAGGATTGTGTGTCTTTTAATTGCGTCTTGGAAATGCATGAATATCAATAAAGGTCAAGCTATTTTAGTGTGTTATTCATATGCTGTGTACAAAAACAGCCAGTGGTTGAAGTGCAAATCAGATTTGTTTTGGTTTTGACCTAATAAGCATTGTAATCAACGCTATAAAACAAAGCAAAATCTTAAAAAACATATTTTATAGTCTTTGATGCTGATAATCTAGCTGATTGTTGCTTGTCAACATCTATTTGTGATCTGAGATTTAGGAAACACACCTTGGGAACTATTTATGTCGTTCTTTATTGGAAGACAATTTATTTGTGGTTGATAATGTGATTTATAAGGCAGTCGGCAAGGGTAGGGCTCTATTTAACCACTGTTCTCTAGTTACACTTTGTTGATAAAGCCCTGCTTTCAATAATATATATTTTCAAGATTTTCATTACCACATTATGGTAATGAGAATTTATCAGAAAATGTAATTAATTGTCAATAAAATAATGTTACAATGAAAAAAAAAAAAAAACTTGATGGTCCTAAAAACAGGTACATAAAATGGAATTTCTTATTTCTTTCTTTTGATTTTGGGGTGAAATGCACATTCTTATGAAATCCTACAGTGGCATGAAAAAGTATGTGAACCACTTGCAGAATCTGTGAAAATGAGAATTATTTTAACAAAATAAGAAGGATAATAAAAAAATGCATGTTATTTTTTGTTTAGTACTGTCCTGAGTAAGATATTTTACATAAAAGATGTTTGCATTTAGTTCACAAGACAAAACAATAGCTGAATTTATTAAAATAACTCCATTCATAAGTATGTGAACCACTGATTCTCAATACTGTGTGTGGTTACCTGATGATCCACGACTGTTTTTATGTTTTGTGATGGTTGTTCATGAGTCTCTTGTTTGTTCTGAGCAGATAAACTGAGCTCTGTTCTTCAGAAAAATCCTCCAGCTCCTGCAGATTCATCAGTTTTCAAGCATTTTTGCATATTTGAACCCTTTCCAGCAGTGACTGTAGGATATTGAGATCTGTGTTTTCATACTGAGGACAACTGAGATACTCAAACACAACTATTAAAAAAGGTTCAAACATTCACTGATGCTCCAGAAGGAAACATTAAATGCATTAAGAGTCGGGGTGTGAAAACTTGAACAGGATGAAATTTTTCTTATTTTGTTTAAATATCATTGTTTTTCATTTAGTACTGCCCTTCGGAACCAACAGAAGATACTTGTGTGTTTCCCGGCAGAAAAATTAAGTACAATTTACCTTGTTATTTGAATTCAAAAGTTTTCACCCCTCGGCTCTTAATGCATCGTGTTTCCTTCTGGAGCATCAGTGAATGTTTGAACCTTTTTTAATAATTTTGTTTGAGTCCCTCAGTTGCCCTCAGTGTGAAAAGATGAATCTCAAAATCATACAGTCACTGCTGGAAAGGGTTCAAATATGCAAAAAATGCTTGAAAACTGAAGAATCTGCAGGACCTGGAGGAATTTTCTGAAGAACAGAGCTCAGTTTAACTGCTCAGGACAAACAAGAGACTCATGAACAACCATCACAAAACATAAAAACAGTCGTGGATCATCAGGTAACCACACACAGTATTGAGAATCAGTGGTTCACATACTTATGAATGGGGTTATTTTAATAAATTCAGCTATTGTTTTGTCTTGTGAACTAAATGCAAACATGTTTTATGTAAAATATCTTACTCAGGACAGTACTAAACAAAAAATAACATCCCTCTTATTTTATTAAAATAATTCTCATTTTCACAGATTCTGCAAGGGGTTCACATACTTTTTCATAGCACTGTATATCTATCTAAAGCAATGTCCTTGTTTCTCTGTCTTCCTGTCTCCCATGTCTCGAGGGATCACTCTGTTTCCTCTCAGCTCACTGGGTGTTCGGTTGGCTTTTTATCTGTTTTACCTCCAGTGAGATCGACACACACACACACAGGTGTATCACTCTTCCTTCTCAGTACTCTGCCTGATGGAAAAATACAACCACAGGTCGCAGTGAGGTACTTTGTGTAACCATGGTGCCCTGTCTATAAAGAGAAATATGATTTCACTGGTTCTGATTTGAAGCCTTGCTCTCGCTCCTCTCTTAAATCTTTTTATCTTCTCGCACTGCTCAGTGTCAGTCGGGTAATTCAATGAATCCTGATTCACAGCAAAGCTTCTCATTTGCAAATCCATCCCACCAAGCACAAAGAGGCTATTTCCACATAAACACACACAATTAATAATGAGAGAGGCTGACATCTCTGACCCTGTAGCAGTGGCGTAGGCATTGATGGACTAAAGCTCTCAGTTGATAATGGCCCTGTTTTCGTATTCCTCTGAGAGTTGCATTTGAAATCATGGATGTTTGCTATAGTGATGCTCTGACAGACTGGACTGTGGGAAATGATTTTCACAACATAAAAGCATCCCATCTGAATTCTCATTTTTAAAAGAGATCATTCTAGGTCAGTTGTTTTTCTGAAATTCAAAAAGTATGCAGTAGATCACTAGAAAGCAGGACAAAATCTAAAATCAAATGCTTTTAGCAGTTGACTCGATCAATATATATAATCTAGGACTGACTGTAGTCTTAAAGGATTAGTCCACTTTTAAATAAACTTTTCCTGATAATTTACTTACCCCCATGTCATTCAAGATGTTCATGTCTTTCTTTCTTCAGTTGAAAAGAAATTAAGGTTTTTGATGAAAACATTCCAGGATTTTTCTCCTTATAGTGGACTTCAATGGCCTCCAAATGGTTGAAGGTCAAAATTACAGTTTCAGTACAGCAACTTCCCTATTCAGCTTACGAAAAAAAAAAAAAAAAACGAAACTGGCACCGCGTTCGTTCTGTAAGTAGAATAGGAAAGCTGTAGGACATAAAGCGCAAGCGTTTTGAAGAATGCGGAAACCGGAAGTATATTTTGTGTTTATAAAGCATGAACACTTGTATTTTTTTTTTTAAATGACTGATCGTTTCGCTAGATAAGACTCTTATTCCTCGTCTGGTATCGTTTTTATATCATTGTATCATTGAAACTGTAATTTTGACCTTCAATCGTCTGGAGGTCACTGAAGTCCACTATAAGGAGAATAATCCTGGAATGTTTTCGTCAAAAACCTTAATTTCTTTTCAACTGACGAAAGAAAGACATGAACATCTTGGATGACATGGGGGTGAGTAAATCATCAGGAAAAGTTTATTTAAAAGTGGACTAATCCTTTAAATAGGAAAAAATACAGTTGGTTGATATTTGTCTTAAAGGAACATTAAAAATTAATTAAGTCCCATTGACAGCTTTCAGTTACCACAGAAAATAATTTGGGCAGCAAGTGTGTACTAGAGATTCTTTCAGAAATTTTGAGAGAAAATTATTTTATTATGTTTTTTTTTTTTTTTTTTTGAGTTGACAAAGTTCACTTTTATTATATTGTATTGTAACAATTTTATATACTACACATTTAATAATAATAATTAAATTATTAAATTTAAATTATTAAAATGATACAATCTTTTTTTTTTACCCATTTATCAAATTTTAAATGATTCATTTTTGCTTTGTAATAAATCTTTAATTTAATTTAATTTATTTTTCTGACAGTTGTAATATTTATACAAATAAAATCTAAATCTGCATATACAGGTCTGTTAAAAAAAGTATACTCGTAAATGCGAATTGAATTCAGGCTTATATACCCTAACATACACTGATCTTTTCAAACAAAAACATACACTCTTCACATTTCATTTTCACAGACTTCTTTTGTAAATGCTTTGGTGTAAACAACATTTTTGAGCTTATTTATTTATTTATTTATTTTTGCTGGCAATCAGCAGCATGCCATAGATGCAGCCCATGTAAAGCTAAACTTGTACTCAATATGCAAAAAATATTTTTTTTGAAGAGACATGAGAGATGAGTGATTTTGAGAGGGTATGTTCTGGCCACTGATGTCCTCATTTTGGCAATCATTTCACATGGCTAAGTGAGCTTGATGACTCATCTGAATAGGCCGGAGCGAGACCTCTTGTCATGAAGCACCTTGGTTTCTGGTAGTCATGATCTTGAAGTGGTCCGTGTTTGTGGCATCTAATTTTCGACTTCTTTAGATATTTTTGGTTGAGGCAATTTACATAGCACATTTTGTCATGCTGACATTGTCCCTGCTATGCAGAGCTTTGCTGTTGGCGCTGTAAATTGAGTCGACGCGGTGTCCTTTCACACCCTCGTTACGGGAATGTAAGAGACAGATTGCGCCATATGATACCTTGCGCAATTGCCGGGCCATGAAATGAGCTCATAGGGCATCAATGCACAGCTCGGTGAAACTCGGGCTGACGGATGCTGGGAGTGTGAATTGATGTCCTACCAAATGTATTATTACATTAATGGACTGTTCTCTTTGATTGATGATAAACTTTGCTACAAAATGATGCTGTACTTAACTATTCATCTGTTGTGTCATCTGGTGTGTAGCAACCTATAAGCTGAATCTCATATCCAATCTGAAGCATGTCTCTACAGATGTTCCAAGTCTGGTTTTGGCACATTTCCTCATGCATAGTTATAGCCACATTAATCTCAGCCAAAGACTGTATACCAGCAAACTGTTTATGAACCATCTGATGCATATTTCCCACAAAAACGGCAAAGGCTTCCTCAAAATCACAAGCTCCAATCTGGCTTGTTTCACACAGATTTTCGTCTGCCAAGCTATGACGAAGACCTGAGGTGGAACCGAGAAGCAAAGATGGAATCGGGAGACAAAGACCCAGGGTGATAGTGAAGGCCTGTTGAGCTGTAGACACACATGACTGAGATGGAGATGTGGGCTTGGCAGACCAGGGCAGAGTCGGTGCAACTCAGAACAATGGTGGAAACAGAGGGAAGTAGAAGCCCAGCGGAGCCAGAGGGGTGGAAGTCAGAGGTGGAGCAAGAGCAACAGTAGACCAAGGTGGAGCCAGAGACGAGGGAGCCTGGTTGAGCCTGAGGTATGACCGACCATGGTGGAGGTGAGGGAGCGTTGAGCCAAGATGGATCAGATGGGTCGGAGGGCTGAGGTGGAGTCTGCAGATTGGAGACTTAAGGTGGAGCTGAGGTATCCACAGATTCTTGGTCCAGAGTTGAGCTGGTGATCTCCTCATCCATGACACAGACAATGAAGGGGGACTCACACCTTACCAGCACCCACCCCACATATTTGGTGAACTTCCCTTGAGGACCTTCCATGGGCAGGCGTGCCTTTGACCTCTGGTTGAGGCTGGTGTTGAAGAATACGCAAAGTGAGTGTTTGGGATAGTGGGGGAAGCACGCAAGATCTAAGAAGTCCCTCGTGTGATCCTCGAGGGAACAATCACCCTGCTCGAGCAGGAGGTGGCAAACCACAGGTAAATTCATAATTATCCTTTAAAGGTGCCCTAGATTGTTTTTTTACAAGATGTAATAAAAGTCCTAGGTGTCCCCTGAATGTGTCTGTGAAGTTTCAGCTCAAAATACCCCATAGATTTTTTTTTTATTAAGTTTTTTAGCTGCCTATTTTGGGGCATCATTAACTATGCACTGATTTTTTCAGCACGGCCCTTTAAGAGATGCGTTCCCTCTGCCCCACCAGCTCTCGACTATACATTGCATAAACAAAGTTTACACAGCTAATATAACTCTCAAATGGATCTTTACAAGATATTCGTCATGCATGCTGTATGCATGCTTCAAATTATGTGAGTAAAGTATTTATTTAGATGGTTACATTTGATTTTGTGTGTGTTTGAGGCTATGCTCTGTGGCTAAAGCTAACATTACACACTGCTGGAGAGATTTATAAAGAATGAAGTTGTGTTTATGCATTATACAGACTGCACATGTTTAAAAATGAAAATAGCAACAACTCTTGTCTCTGTGAATACAGTAAAAAAATGATGGTAACTTTAACCACATTTAACAGTATATTAGCAACATGCTAATTTCACATTTAGAAAGACAATTTACAAATATCACTAAAAGTATCATGATATCATGGATCATGTCAGTTATTATTGCTCGATCTGCCATTTTTCGCTGTTGTTCTTGCTTGCTTACCTTGTCTGTGCACAGATCCAGCCGTTAATACTGCCTTTCCTTGTCTAATGCGTTGAATGGGCTGGCATTATGCAAATATTGAGGTCATACATATTAATGATCCCGACTGTATTAATGATCCCGACTGTATTAATGATCCCGACTGTTACGTAACAGTCAGTGTTATGTTGAGATCCAAGTGTTTTCAGGAAGTCTTTTAAACAAATGAGATTTACATAAGAAGGAGGAAACAATGGAGTTTGAGAATCACTGTATGTCTTTTCCATGTACTGAACTCTTGTTATTCAACTATGCCGAGATAAAATTTTTCATTCGAGGGCACCTTTAATTTCTGTGGTCTAAATCCTTTCTTGGGTTCAGTGTTGAGGCACAGGGCTCTGTAGTTTAAAACCCAAAACAGATGCATAATGCAGAATGACAGATGAAGAGAATTTAATATACACTTGGAACATTAAACAACTCTACACATAAGTGTTGATGACACTGAACCATGAACTGAGCAGGGGCATTTCCTCTGAGTAGGCAAGGGACGCAGTGCCTCCTCAAAACATAGGATGAGAAAATAATCCATATTACAAAAATAAAACAACTCAAATATTACAAAATGTGATATTAAAAATTGTACAAGTCACCCGCTTTTCTAATGGAACACTGTCCAACAGCGACACCCGCAAGTGAAGTTACAGCAGGAGTCCGCATCTCTCGTGCCTCCTCTCAGCTCATAGAAAATCAACAGAACCCCTAAAGCGTGCAGTGGGTTTAGTGGGGGGTAATTGAGAATGAATGGGGGAAAGTCACGTGAGAAGAGGCAGTGCCTCCATCGCGCTATGATTGGAATGTGACTAGTTATGATTGGTTTGATTCATAAATACGCCTATTGTTTATGTGCATCTATCTGAATGAACAAAATGATGCAGTCAATGGCTCAACGCTTTATGTCACGTCAAAATCAAACTTGAAAAGACCTGGAAACATGATGACTGCTGGGGATTTTACTGAGCAATCAGCTTGGTGAAATTAAAGATAAACTTTCGTGTCTGTGACAGACAGTATTTACCGAACATGATTGATGATCCAAAATAAGTTTACTATTAAAAAGAAGCTGAACATCAATACACAAATAAAATATATTGTTTAATTTGTTACTGCCTTTAGTTATTATTTTAGAATAAACGTAAAAATGTTTAAAACACTAACTTGATGAGATTGACTTGGTTTTAATAAATAGAACTCATTACAATGTCAATGTAAAAATGCAAAATAGTATTGTATTTGGTTTCTTTTTTGATGTTATGTTCATTTAACTAGGAAAATTTGACAATGTTAAGAGTAAGGGCATGAATTTACATTTGATTTATAAATATATACTACCAGCATCATTGGATTTGAAACACAAGACACCAAACCCGCTAGATTTAAATAGTCAGTAACAGCCACAACTTTTTTGAACAACTTGCTTTAAACTTGAAAAAAGAAATGGCTCTATCATGGTCAGTAGATGAGGTGCAGATGTTCCTGTCGTTGTTAGTTAAGTATTGGATCCATGGCAGTAGATCCAAGCCACTTTGAAGTGGTACTAAACTGCAGTGGAAAAGCAAACCGAGCCAAAGTAAAGCGAGTCAAGCCATGCCGCGCCGAGCCAAGTCGTACCACACAGTGGAGACAGAAGATTGTAATAAACAGAACAGGGAACAGGTGTGAAACTAATTAGAAACCATGGTGACAAAAGAGAACTCAGGCAAAGACAATGACAATAGAACTAAACAGAACAAGATAATTTGTAACACTTCAGTATAGGGAACACATATTCACTATTAACAACTTTTTTCCTCAATAAACTCCTAATTTACCACTTATTAATAGTTAGTAAGCTAGTTGTTAAGTTTAGGTATTGGGTAGGATTAAGAATGTAGAATAAGGTCATGCAGAATAAGGCATTAATATGTGCTTTATAAGTACTAATAAATAGCCAATATTCTAGTAATATGCATGCTAATAAGTGTGGGATTACAAATTTTTAAGGTCTGATGATCCTATGTCCTGACATAACATCACATGAAATACTAAGGTGAAGTATATTGTATTTAGCATTTTAAAGGTGCCCTAGAATTAAAAATTGGATTTATCTTGGCATAGTTAAATAACAAGTGTTCAGTACATGGAAATGACATACAGTGAGTCTCAAACTCAATTGTTTCCTCCTTCTTATATAAATCTAATTTGTTTAAAAGACCTCTGAAGAACAGGCGAATCTCAACATAACACCGACTGTTACGTAACAGTCGGGATTATTAATATGTACGCCCCCAATATTTGCATATGCCAGCTCATGTTCAAGTATTAGACAAGGGCAGGACATCTGGATGTGCACAGCTGAATCTTCAGACTAGGTAAGCAAGCAAGGACAACAGCGAAAAATGGCAGATGGAGCGATAATAACTAACATGAATCATGATATCATGATATTTTTAGTGATATTTGTAAATTGTCTTTCTAAATGTTTCATTAGCATGTTGCTAATTTACTGTTAAATGAGGTTAAAGTTATCATCGTTTATTACTGTATTCACGTTATTTTCATTTTTAAACACTTGCAGTCTGTATAATGCATAAACACAACTTCATTCTTTATAAATCTTTCCAACAGCGTGTAATGTTAGCTTTAGCCACAGAGCACAGCCTCAAACTCATTCAGAATCAAATGTAAACATCCAAATAAATACCATACTTACGCGACTAAGACATGCTGCATGACGAACACTTTGTAAAGATCCATTTTGAGGGTTATATTAGCTGTGTGAACTTTGTTTATGCTGTTAAAGGCAAGCGTGAGCTCTGTGGGTGGGGAGCGTGAGCATTTAAAGGGGCAGCAGCCTAAATCGGCTCATATTTAATGATGCCCCAAAATAGGCAGTTAAAAAATAATAATAAAAAAAAAAAATCTATGGGGTATTTTGAGCTGAAACTTCACAGACACATTCAGGGGACCTTAGACTTATATTACATCTTTTAAAAAGACGTTCTATGGCACCTTTAAGGTAAAGATGACGACATCAGATGAATGATACTGTTTAGCAAAAGTTTCCAGCAAAAGTTCTTTCAGTTCCTGTTCTCTTTATTGTATTTCTAATCAGTCAGGTCACTGAGATTCTCACCTTTTGTCGTTAATGGCTCTTGGAGCCCCTCTTCCATTCACTGAATAGGTATGCTGATTGGATTAGGACTTGCGACACTCTAGAGTCTAGAGCGAGTTCCTATACCTGAATACTTCATTTGCATGATTTGTTTAAGGTCGTCTCCCTGGTGCTTTGTCTCTATCCCTAAGCACTGCCCCCTAAAATGTATATAAACTTCAGTGTACACTGCCTTAGTTAGACTTGATGACTGCAGCTACCAACAGCACGTGTTCTCAATAAAGAATCCTGCTGAAGATACACCCAAGTCTCCTGGTCTTCACTTCTGAGATTTCCAACATAAGCAACTAGTTAAAAGACCCTAAAATAAAGTGTTACCAGATAAGGAAACTAAACAAGATGTGTACACCCTATTAGGGTAGGGAATACCATACCACAGCTATAATGAACACGACACAGAGGAATGGCATCGTTGGAATCATAATTTTTTTTTTTCAAGCTGATGAACAATAATAAAGTTTGACAGCCAATCAGAATCTACCGACTTTAAAGTTCTTGAGCATTTAAAGCAGCAGACGACATAACTGTAGTGTACTTATAATAAACAGAACACTATCATCCCTCAGTGTGGACGCTAATATTTTCTCAATTCTCCTGACATTGACAGTAGTGGCAAAAAGTTAATAATTGATGTCTAAATATTTGTTTTGTGAGTATTTTTTCCCCGCTGTTTTTCATATAGCTGGTCACGATCCTTGCATACTGTTTCAAAATAAACAATCGCAAGATTATACATGCTCAGCCCACTACTGACAGAAAGCACAGCTGTGGTGTCATACTAAAAGGCAGCATATAATCATCCTTGTAATAATTAATTAAATAAACCAACAAATTAACATAATAGGTTTTTTTTCTCGCCCATGTGTTGTGCAGCACATGCACACACCCCTAAATGGGAAATGGCATTTCCACCAGGGTAACATGCTGTGGCAAAAGTACAAAAATGTTTCTCTCTGTGAGATTGGTTTTTAGTTGTTTGCTAGTGCGGTTCCGGTGTTTGAGCATGGAAATGGACGATGGAGACATCTTAAAGCGGTGAGGATGTTGCCTTAGTGCTGCACTTAAAACCGCAGTGGCCCAGGTCAACCTCATTCTCTGAATAATTGCATTTCTGCAAGTTCGCTGGAGGAGCAGAGTAAAACAGGCACATGTCGCCACTATCTCTGCTTGACAGACACACTCCTGTCATCGCACCCTCAACGCACATCTGTCACTAATGACAACCTCAGATGATGCTGAGATTCCATCTCATAATTGATGATCCTCGGTCTATATCTACCACAGCCTCTGATGCTCAAATGCTTCCTCTGCAATAAATTGCAAAAGTCTGCTTTTTGGTGTCCTTAATTTTAGAAGGATTTTCCCTTTCATTTTCTTCATCGCCATTGAAACTGGTAATATATAATACTAAAATAATACACACACACACACACACACACACACACACACACACACACACACACACACACACACACACACACACACACACACACACACACACACACACACACACACACACACACACACACACACACACACACACACACACACACACACTATTACAATAAATTATAAATTAGCTTTTATATTTATATTTTCTGTTTTAATTTTAGTTTAGATTTTAGTCATTTTGTTATGTGCCTTTGTCATTTTTACTAGTTAATATTAGTTTATTAGTTTTAAATACTTCTATTTAGCTTTAATTTATTTTTATTTCCGTTTTTTTTTTATTTGAGTAATTTAACTTTTCAGTCTTTATTTTAATTCACTTTTATTTCAATTAATGAAATTTATTTTTAATAGTTTTAGTGGTAACACTTCACAATAAGGTCTCATTTGTTAACAGTTAATGCATTAACTAACATTAACAGTGAGCGATATATTTGATGCAGTATTTATTAATCTTAACGTTAGTTAATAAAAATACATCTGTTCAGTGTCTGTTCATGTTTACAGTGCATTAACTTATGTTAACAAATACAACGTTTGATTATAATAATGTATTGTAAAGTAATATGTAATTAACATGAACTAAGATTAATAAATGCTTTAGAAGTATTGTTCAATCTTTTCCATATTAACCAGTGTCATTAACAAATGAAACTTTATTGTAAAGTGCTACCGTTAACAATTGCAACTTTGATATATCTACACACACAGATATAGGTAGTTTAAGTGCAATTTATATGTAATTAATTGATTTTGAAGTTAATCTAATCAGTTATTACAAAGAGATTAAAGAAATTATTTCATATGTGAGAAGAAAGAGCCCACAGACTTCCTCAAGAGACAAAACAACTATGTTTAGCGGTCATTATACATCATACCATGTCATAATTGTTCATTCAGAATACAGTATTACAGATTTCAGATGTCTGTACCTCATACAAAACGATTGTATGGCTTCAGAAGACTTTTTTTGTAAACGTGAGACATGAGGCTGAGTCAGTTTTGACAATTTTCATTTTTGGATGAACTGCCATTGTAATATAATTATGAAAATATCTTAACTATGTCACCTGTATATGGTGCTAAACTCTGGAGGTGACAGCTATACTTAATATAGGTCTCACCTCTCTAATGGCCGTGCAGAACTCGCTCTGTAGAACCTTCTTCAGGGACTGCAGCTTGTGACCCGGGACGTCACCTGACTCCTGTAATTTTTCCAGTAGCTCAATCGCCCTGGCAACATCTGAGATGGAAAGAGAGAAAGAAAACACAGATGTGTTTGAGTAATGGAGGGTCTGTGATTCAGAGAGAGAGAGAGAGAGAGAGAGAAAGGGGGTAAAGTTTGCAGTAAAGGGCAGAGATATGGTGGAGCTGCAGCGAATCGATTGCTGGGATAATGGAAATAGACTCGCTGAAGGCCAGAGGGCCCACTGAAAGCAATCAGTGTTCTCTTTACATGTAGCAAAAGACACATCACTCGGCTCTAACCCCGCTATTCAGCAGACCTACAGGACACACATTCGCTGGGGTCAGTCATGGCTTGTTTCAACAAATACATATGTGTCTTTGCCACAGCTTTCACTGTCTTGATCTGATACCCCTTTTCCACTGACATCGTTCCGGTGCAGGTTCCCGGCCTTTGTCTGTTCTTGAACCATGCTTTTCTTCTGCAGAAAAGGGGGCTCCGGGCCAGAAAGTTTGGTTCAACTCTGGCCCTAAAAAGGCTGTTGCTGTCTTTGGCAGTCTCGTTGAGCAATGTAATAACATTGCACTACATTGCTCTTTATATCTAAATATATAAAACTCTGCGCGGGAAAGAGACCCAGCATGTGAGAGAGCGAGTGAATCAACAGTTTTAGTAAAAGGGGCTTTCACAGGGAACTTCGGTATAGAAACTAGCCACCAGGGTGGTTCCTCGAGAACTAAATGTTCCCCTAGTGCCATTTTCCTGGTTGCATTCGCACCGCCAGAAGGAATTGTGAAGTGACATAAGCTGGCCGACAGCGACGTCATTTAAAGGATTAGTTCACTTTCAAATAAAATTTTCCTGGTAATTTACTCACCCCCATATCATCCAAGATGTCCATGTCTTTCTTTCTTCAGTCGAAAAGAAATTAAGGTTTTTGATGAAAACATTCCAGGATTATTCTCCTTATAGTGGACTTTACTGATCTCCAGACAGTTGAAGGTAAAAATTACAGTTTCAGTGCAGCTTCAAAGGGCTTTAAACGATACCAGACGAGGAATAAGGGTCTTATTCTTCAAAAAGCTTACGCTGTACTTCCTACGCCTTCCCTATTCAACTTACGTAATGACGCTGCGCCAGTTCCATTTTTTCCGTAAGTAGAATAGGGAAGGTGTAGGAAGTACAGCATAAGCTTTTTGAAGAATATGAAAATGCGGTTTTGGCGGAATCACTTGGAAGGCAATCATTTATTTATATAAAGCATTTACACTTTTTTTCGAAAATGACCAATTGTTTCACTAGATAAGACTCTTATTCCTCGTCTGATATCATTTAAAGCCCTTTGAAGCTGCACTGAAACTGTAATTTTAACACTCTGAGGTCTGACGGTATCGCCGGCGATACCACCGTGGTTTTTTTCTTATCAGTGTGAAAGAGACTCAAAATACTCCGTCAATGTTGCACATACAATTAAGAGTTATACACCATTTTAATCTGTGGAATAACTTCTTTCATTTGTGTACACTCAGAGTAAAAACAGAATGTTGTGCTTTTTGTAAAATAAAGAAAACTAACATGATGCGTGATCTCTCCTCTCCCTCTGAACGAACTCCAATCTGATAGTTCTCAGAAAATGAACTGTAACTTAGTGAATACTAATGACAAAAAAATTACACTTATGTCTAAAAAAACGTTAAGATGTCAGGTTTTAAATCATGTAAGTCAAATCGAAAACAAACCTTCTTTGTTTATGTAATCTGTATGAAAAGAGAGCCATGTCAGAAATCCGTGATTCAGCTCATTATCTGCTAATGCGGCCACGCCCACGGAGCCAGCGCTATTCAGACGCTAATTCAGTCAATACATGCATTCATTATCTCAATCGTGTATTTATTGTCTTGAAAAGTGTTTATCTGGATGTAAAAGTCATGGTTAGCGATCTCTAGAAGACATGCAGTTACTTCCTGTTTACTTGTCTTCTACAGATGAAGTTTAGATGAGTTTTTGTTTCTTTAGCGCCCTCCGGCTACTGTATGTTTTGGAAACTCCATTCATGGAATAGCCTCTTCTTCTTTTAGATGAATTTGTGGACTAAAATGCACAGAGCGCCCTCCGACTTCAAGGATGAATTGAAAACACCAGCGCTCATAGTAATGACAATGAATATTAAGTTAATATAACTCCTCTGTATAGAAAATTGACATAAGCATATGAGAATCCAATATTTCTCCAAATGTGCATGCTTTTAAACTAAAAGTCTATATTCAGACTCTTTGCATCACAGAAATACATTATATTTTAAAGTATAATATAAAACCATTACTTTATATTATAATAATATTTTTCTATATGTTTCATATATCATAATGAGCTTGAGACATCTCAGAAGGTTTTTTTTCACAGCCTACCTGACTGAAATGCCTCATTAATATGCAAGTCATTTCAGCTCATTACTATCCAATTCTTTTGTCTTCTCAGGTGAGAATGGCCCATTTTCAGTGGTGATTCACGCCTCCTCGCATACTGTGTTTCTTGGCAAAAAGTGTCTTACAAAAACTAAATCAATATATTGTTTTATATGAAGGAGTAGGCAGCATAATTTTTACATAATTTTGAAGCAAAAACTCTAGTCTACAACCTCCAATACCCTAAAGTCTTATGAACACAGATTTATTATACTTTTTTTGGCCTTATTTCAGTGACTTAAGTTTTTTGTTTTTTCAACAACCACGCATAAATGTTATTCCTTCAAAAACACAAACATGTACATACATGTTCCTCACATATTATTGTAGCCTAGTTTGTGCTGAATACAGTGTAATGACACTTTTTCCATTAATATGTTTATGAACAACTGAAAAAAGCACAAATGTCAGGGCATGTCCAAACTTCTCATGGCCCCAAATCAGCCTCAGACTCCAGAGGGTTAATTAACTTTTCGACTGAAGAAAGAAGGACATGAACATCTTGGATGACATGGGGGTGAGTAAATTACCAGGAAAATTTAATTTGAAATTGAACTAGTCCTTTTAGCACGGCATTCAACAACTGGAGAATGGAGGATGCCATGATTGGAGCTGTGTTTTTGTTGTGTGTTGTGAGATTCGTGATAACAGAGATGAAATTTAGATGTATAAGTTATGCAATGGACAGAGCAAAAAGGAGGGCTAAGAAACAAAATCTCCTATAACAACTTGCTGTGCTACATATCATCGAGGCTGAGAAAATAACACAATGCAAAAAGTGGGCACTTCTGACATTAGTTCTAGGAACTATGAAAAGATTCCTCTGGTGCAAAAGCGCCTATATCTCCAGAAAGGACAGATGATAGAACCTTGGGATGCACACTTGCACAGTGTTTGATTTAAGACTATTTATAGGTAAACAACACATAGGTAAACAACACATAGCAGCGTTACATCACCATTCGTTTCTCAAGTCTGTGGAAACATGCAGCCAGTTTGCCTTCGCCTGGCCGAGAACAGGCTCTGGCTCCAAGAACTCATCAGTTTCGTCCCAATCTCAAAGAGTTTTGTAGTTTGTCTGGGATTTCAAAAGGTCTTCTAACAGTCTCCTCTCAGGATAGCATGCAAATAAATACATCTCTTGGCTGGTAAGCTTTTTAAGTTTGTGTAAGGGACATTTAATTACACACATACACATTAAAGCATTTAGCACATTTAACAGTGAATTCCACTCACTTAACTCTAGGGGGCTCCAAAGTGACAAAATTACACTAAACTACATTAAGTCGCTTTAAGCTAAGTAGCTAATCCTTCCTTTAATAGAATTTCATAAAATAGTGGCAACAACACTGTTGTAAAAGACACGCATTCAGTATACTATTAAACTCTTTACTTAGAGCCAAGCTAAGTTTACTAGCAGCTATGGAACTTGGAGTCAGTGGCGTAAGGGGCTGTTTATAAAGAATGCTGCAAAAAATGCAAGACGTGAACACAACGGTCGAACAAGTATTTCTAGCACATGATTACATAAGAAATACAATGGAAAAGCAGCACAGTGTTTTGTGAGAACAACCCGCAAGATGCTAGTTACGATGTAGTTACAGCACTACACACTCTTCCAGCTTAGGCTAACTGTTGAAGCTAATCAGCTAAACCCTGGCTAGGTTAATTGATTGATTGATTAATGAGTTCTTGACTTCAGAAGTTTATCTATTTTTAGCTTTAATTGTTTTGAAGCAATGGTTTAAAGCGGATGATTTTTTTTCACACTTTTAGCATACTATTTTAGCATGCTAGCTTGTCTGACAGTGGGAGAACCGGGACGAAAGTAACAAAGCGATTTTTTCAGAGCCCTGACTACATTTGCATTCCAAGTTATGACCGCACGTTCAGCACGCAACCCTTGACGGAGCTGCCAAATATCATATGATTTTGTCATTGTTTCCCGCGGTTAGGGCCGGAAAGCAGTTTTCGAGTACGGTAAATAAATTACAGAAGAGGTACTTTTTTTTCTAATTACAAGTTGTGTTTCTCATTTCATGTGTCACAATAATGATCAATCTGCAGGTTATTTAGTGCTGTAACACATGCTGAAGTTTGCCTTGTCAGAATTTTTCAGTATGAAAGTAAATCGCATTTAAATATCAGGAGTTCCTGTCGGGATGAAAGTAACACTTGTTACTTTTGTCCTGCTGCAGTGACAACAAGTGTTTCTTTTGTCCCACTGCTAATGTGGTGGCTTTCTCTGCATTGCAGCATTTATTAAAACATGATAATGTCATATTATACTAGCAGAATATGCCAAGAGTGAGAGTCTGAAAGATAGACAGAGGTCTGATTCAGCCAGATGTTAATGAGAGGACATTTCTGGACATATCTGTTGCTGATTTCTGTATGTCACCATTTATTCACTCAATCTGTTTACATTTACCATACTCACATTTAGTTTTTTAGCCATTCCTTAGCTTTTCCATATCCACCTATGAATTTGCAGTTTTTCAATACAGATGTTTTTATGCATATTTTGAATTTATGCATAAACACAGCTGGATTGGAAACATGACTGTTACATTATGTTGAGAATTTATATTATGCTAATTTAATTTAATTTTCATATTGTTCATACTGTTGAAAAAATGTTTTATAAAATAAATTGACATTTCCAAAAAAAAAAAAAAATAATAATAATAAATCGAAACAATTCAAGTTTGTACTGTCGGGATACTTTTGAAACATTTGATGAAACTGAAATTCTCAATTTAAAATGAAAGGACAAAATATGTTTGCAGTTACATAGTATTAACAACGTCATACTCAGGTATATTTTATAAAAATAAGACTAACACAAAAAATCTAGCTTGTATTGTTGTGTTATTTTTGACCCACCTGTGTGTTACTTTCATCCCAAATGACGTGCAATTTATGTTCAAAGTGAAATTATACTGAAGCCGTTCTACATTTGTACAAAATACCACCTGGTATTGATAGACCACACTTGTGAGTTATTGACTACAGCAAAAATATATCTCTGTCTAAAACATTATCTTTTAAAATTACATTTTTGAGAAAAATGGTACTTTCATCCCTGCTTTTAGACTACCTGCATAGTAAAACTTTCTCTTTGTATCTCCAAACTAATCCCCCTTTAAAACACCATTACTACAGGCATCAAAGCATCACCTTTGACCACATTAGATATTATTACCAGTAAATCAATTATAGATTGATGTCGAATGTATAATCCATTTTTTGGAGGGCTATGATAAAAGCATATTTATGTGATGAATATCTGTCACTTACCCTGCTAAAGGTAAAAAATGTGTAGTTTTACAAATTGCTAAAGATCACGTTATGGATGGTTGAGCCTCTGGTCACATTTAGTGTTCAGTACGACTCTGGGTGATTTGTTTTTGTGTCAAGGCAAGCATGTGGCTAATTGTGCTCGTTCATCTTTGGACCGTGAAAAATTACACCCATTTTATGTAATGTGCAACTGTTTGAGGTGAAAAATGAGAAAAATACTCCTAAATTTTGGTTCACAAATTGACAAAAACGAGGGTCTTTCTGTCCCATATTAGCCTACATTAGATAATAACTTTGTTCGAACACAGACAGCAAAGCAAAGTAGGCCAGACCCAGACAAGAACTAATAAAACTGAAACCAGCGAGACTAGGAGAGCAGACACAAAAGCTATTACGGCCTGTGGGCTCATGGGACAACAACAGATGCAACAATCTGAGTGAAATCTCTTGCAGTTTGAAGGCCTTTCTGTCAGTCACATTGACAGGAGACTTACAACCTTTTGCTCTAATCTTCAAATCCCAAATGGGCGGTTTTGGTACATTTTTCATTGATATGACACATTGCACTGAATTTGAGCGCTTTTCTGATAAAACGGAAGATCTAAATTAAAGCTCTTGTGTCATTAAGGCAGCTTAGTTTCTATCAAAAACTGACAGCTAGATCCATAACTGAGTCGCGTCCTGGCATGTCCCACTTGGCTCTGCCTCAGAAGATTGTCAGCATGACATTATTCACTCTATTGTCACTACATGTCAGTAAAAATTGATGACTAATGCTTTTTGGTGAAAACTGAACATTGGGCATAAACTGCGGCCTGTTGCATGCTTAAAGAGTGCTGTCATTGTTAAAGGGTTAGTTCACCCAAAAATGAAAATGTCATTTATTACTCACACTCATGCTGTTCCACACCTGTAAGACCTTCGTTAATCTTCAGAACACAAATTAAGATATTTTTATTGAAATCCGATGGCTCAGTGAGGCCTCCATAGCCAGCAATAACATTTCCTCTCTCAAGATCCATAAATGTACTAAAAACATATTTAAATCAGTTCATGTGAGTACCAGTGGCGAGCGGTGACTTTTTTAACCGGATATGCTGTGTGGTGCGTCATGTAAATAAATGTGGCCAATAGAGTTACGTTGAATGGGTTTATAGCTAATATGCGAGATGCTCACGTTCTCTCTAGACATTGTTAGTTTACTCATTTGCTTGCTCATGACAAATAGAAACACAGTGAAAAGTATTTCTAATATGTTGGAACTTTTATTGAGAGTAGCCCATATTTACCTGTTAAGACGTGATGTTTGAGTCGACGGAGGCGCAACATGCGAAAGGTGTGTTTGCAAAATATGCTGTATTTTTGTAATCCGCTAGGTGCCGCTAGTGTCACAGAAACGACATACTTCAATGTATCAGTTTAGGACACAGATCTAAATCAGACACGACAAATAAAAAACACCATGGCGTCAATTTAAATGTATGTCACAAGTACCTTTTAAATTAATTATTGAAAATAAGTAAAACAATTAGTAGCCTATTATAAATAAAAAAAAAATGTAATTATAATAACTATAAGTAGGCTATAATAAATAAAAATATCAGTAGGCTTTAAAAAAATCAGTTCTTCTATCAGTTCTTTAAAAAAAAAGTTGAAATTATGCAAACGCAAAAACTATCGATTAACATCCTTAAACTATTTCTAAGTTTTCATAAAAAAATCTCTATGGAGAAAATGAAATACTATGAAAATAGTTATGATTTCCCCCCCCCATTTGGTTAAGTCTAGTTAGTTTTGTATCAAATACAATGTGATTTTCGGTGATCGAGATCTGGCAGTAGCTATTTTTTCCTCTTGGGCGAGCGGTCCGCTCATAGCTTATCCTGCCCATGTAATTTGCAATAGACCAGCAAACCAATGAGAACGTGCGAAAATGATGACGTTCCATAACAAAAGCGCGAAGGCGCAAAAGCTGCTGCAGATCAGCTTACCCGGAAGTCTCTGTAACTGGCAGATTTAGGGAAAATTACCATCGTTTGGCAAATAAATAAATTACGGACAGTTACATACGCATTACCAATCATGTAGGCTTTATGATACACCTCAAACAAGGGATTTAATAGTCATTTATAATGTTAATATTAGTTGCCGAGTCCACGAATGGCTTGGGTATGCAGAGCATTCGCAGCTTATATGGACCGCACGCCACTGGTGAGTACAGTGGTTCAATATTAATATTATAAAGCGACAAGAATATTTTTGGTGTGCCAAAAAAACAAAATAACGACTTATTTAGTGATGACCGATTTCAAAATACTGCTTCTTGAAGCTTCGGAGCATAATGAATCAGCGCATCGAATCATGATTCAGATCGCGTGTCAAACCACCAAACTGCTGAAATCACGTGACTTTAGCGCTTCGAACCGCTGATTTGACACGCTGATTCATCATGCTCCGAAGCTTCCTGAAGCAGTGTTTTGAAAACGGCCATCACTAAATAAGTCGTTATTTTGTTTTTTTGGCGTACCAAAAATATTCTGGTCGCTTTATAATATTAATATTGAGCCACTGATTTAAATATGTTTTTATTACATTTATTGATCTTGAGAGAGGAAATGTCATTTCTCCCTATCCAGGCCTTACTGAGCCATCGGATTTCAACAAAAATATCTTAATTTGTGTTCCAAAGATGAACGAAGGTCTTACGGGTGTGAAACGACATGAGGGTGAATAATAAATGACAGAATTTTCATTTTTGGGAGAACTAATCCTTTAACTGAAACAAAAAAATGATTAAAATTGATTTTGTTATTGAAATAAAGCTGAAATATAAATATTAAATGAAAACTTAAACTTAAAAAAAACTTAAACAAAGATTAGAAATGTTGTCTTGGCAACTAACCAAAATGGAATAAGTTTAAGTTGACATACTAAAATTGCTAAAACTAAAAAATCAATTAAAGAACTATAAATATAAAAATAAAAGCTTTAATAAAAATAGTATATAATTAATAATAAAATAACACTATTACTAACTATATTACAAGTTAGTCATCATCATCATTTTTTTTAAGACTGGTCATAACTTTTTTACATAAAAGCAGCAAAGCATATGGAAACAAAATGCTTAAAATCTTCAAAAAATATTTGTTATGTTCCATGGACAAAATAACAATAATAGCATACAGTTTTAATGGAATAACATAACAAGGATGGTTAAATATGATTTTTAACAATATATTTTATTTATAGTGTACTTTTCAAGGTACTCTAAGATGCTTTTCAAGACATAATGACAAATGCATTACAATAAAACCTTAGGCACAGGTGAGTTTTGAGTATAATGGGGTTTTGAATTTGAGTTTTGAAGGAGCTTGAGTTTTGAGGAAGGAGTTGTGAATTGTGAATGAAGAAGAGGGCTTTGAAAAAGATCCATTGTTAGCTAGGGAGCCAGTGAATCTTTTGAAGGACACTGGTGATGTGGTCACAGTGAGAGCGGCAAAGAGTTTTGGATGTACTGGAGGTTATTTAGACTTTGAATGATGTGCCATAAAGAATGCTGTTGCTATAGTCAATTCTGAATGTAGTAAAGGTATAAATCAAAGTTGCAGAAGCAGAGTAATGGACAGAGACTTTAATTTTAACCAAAAATAAAAACATTCTGTTTAAAAAATATTTAATTGTAGGCCTATACTGTACATTTCTAATATATACACTAACGTTCAAAAAGTTTGGGGCCAGAGAGATTATTATTATTTTTTTTTTAATAATACTTTTATTCAGCAAGGATGCATTAAATTAATCAGAAGTGACAGTGAAGACTTTTACGTTCTTCACATATTTCAAACAAATGCTGCTCTTTCTATTCATCAAAGAATCTTGAAAAAATGCATCAAGGTTTTCACAAAAATATTAAGCATCCCTTGTAAAAAAGTAATATGTGACCCTGGACCACAAAGCCAGTTGTAAGTCACATGATCCAAAAATCATTAGGATATTAAGTAAAGATCATGTTCCATGAATATATTTTGTAAATTTCCTATCGTAAATATATCAAAAATGTTCTCAATATTTTGAGTTGTTTGCACCCTCAGATTCCAGATTTTCAAACAGTTGTATCTCGACCAAATATTGTCCTATCCTAACAAACCATACATACAAGTGGAAAGCTTATTTATTCAGCTTTCAGATGCTGTCAAATCTAAAAAAAAAATACCCCTATGACTGGTTTTGTGGTCCAGGGTCACATATATCTAAAATACATTCATTTCATACTAAGTATAGTTCAGATATATTTACATATTTACTGACATATCACTTGAGACTGATATAAAAAATTATAATTAAACTTTATTTGGAGCACTTCTTGTGCACAGTCCACATTTCTTAATATTAAGACTAAAATGTGTTTTAATGTCAATATTGATAAGGATTGTATGAACTTTGAATAATATCAGTCTTTGTGTACCTAAAGTAAACTTGTAATAGTTCCATTTTAGCACTATCAGAAATGCTCAGAAATACACAATTAAAGTGCATTAAGTACAAAATTAGTTGTTCCATTTTAGCAGACTTTGAGTATACCAATTTAGTATACCAAAAGTACAATTGCAGGGTATTTTTATGAAATACATAAATATGTAAATGTAATTGTAGTATACTTAGCATTAAATAAATGTATTTCAAATACATTTTAGTATATTTATTTTTCACTAAGGATATCAACTGTTTTCAACACTGATAATAGTAAGAAATAATCCTACTTGAGCACCTAATCATTATATTACATTGATTTGATCATGTGACACTGAAGAGTAACAGACTAATGATAATAATTCACAATATTACATTTGTTTAACTGTTTTTTTTTTTTTTTGTATCTTCCAAAGCCCAAACTTTTGAGCGGTAGTATAGGGGCATTTTCGTCTTTTATTAGGATAGTATAGGGTAGAAGAGACAGGATATGACAAAGGAGAAGAGCAGAAGATGGGACTGGAAAAAGACCTGGAGTTGGGAATCATCACAGTTCACCTGTAACCATATTCAGAGTGCTGCCTATAACCACTTTAAAATGGTCACAGATTCGCAGCACATTTCCCACTGGGTGCAGGTTTCACTCACCAGTGAATGGATCAATTCTGTGCTATTCAGTGGCTCACACCCACCATTTCAGTTTGGAACTGCACTGTCTAGTGATTTGTATTGTTAGTAGTGCTTATTTGTTACAATTTTGAAGTCCTCACTTCCTTCCTTTCACTTCATCTGCCTCACCATGTTCATCTTTAGTCCATACACGTTTGCATTATCGATGCTATCTTAGAAGGCTGCTTAATAACGCATGCCTTTTGTAAGAGACTCCCTGTTGGGAGTGTGCCTAAGAGGCCGCTCTATAGGTTTTGGGACAAAGCCATAGGCTCAATGGTACACTTCATAATATTGACAATGTAATTAGAGCGTATGCTCAGAATATATCCATGTTACTACAATTTACTGCCTTACTGCAGATCTAATGCTCAAAATACCAACAAAGGCTCACTGGAAACATATTTATACATACATTTCACTGCAGTTTCCAGCTTAAAATGAACATTAGAGACAATATAATGCCAACCACTTTTATTCCTTTTAACACAAATTATGATTTCAGGGGCATCTATTATAGATTAATAAAGGCTTAAAAAACATTTTTACCATAGTACATGATTTGTAAACTAATACATTTGCACCAAGTTATGGCTTTTCTGATGTAGTAAACTTGCTCGGCAGCTCACCTGGTACAACAATGCATATTGCGGAGCTCCTGGGTATGAATACCGTAAAACACAAGTCACAATTAAAGAGCTCAAAGACTCGTAGATGCAAGCTAACTTGGCAGGTTTTTTTCAGCAAATGCAATTTTACCTCATGTAACACTTTTTGTTAGGTTTACAGTAGGGTTTAATGTAGGCACTATGTTATTTTCAAATGCATAAACCTCAGCAGACATTACATTTCCGAAGTGACACAATACATACAACAACCAATGTAAAAAAATTTTTTGCCAGATTAATGTTCATCTGATAAAACTGAACATGCTTTTAGCCCCACTCACTGGACATTTCATTCTGTTTTTCCAACAACAGAGTGCATGACATCAGATTAGTGAAGGTGACCTTTGCAGTAATGTCCTGTGGCTGCTTTCTCAAATCCACATATGTACTGCAGCTTCACAGCGTGTGACAACCGTTTCTTCATTAATCCTGTGCTGAAGTTCTGTCATTACTGGCGGATTTCTGCAGAGAGGAAGGTCTGGAGTCACATATGGGGTAATGAGCCGTCTTGAACATACTGCTGTCCTTTCAGCCAGCACAGGAAACTGTGCAAACACTCCTTTTCACATTTATGTCTCATTACCGGGAGGTCAGAGAATGACCATGGATGATATTCTGTTCTTTCTCACTTCCGTTCTCTCTTTGTGACTCATACTTCTCGTGTGTGTCTTGATTCAGATGTTTCTTTCTCTGTTCCTGGTCTCTCACGCTCATTAACAGTTATTTTAGAAAGTTACTGTATTTAGGCTGCTTTTAAGCTGCTTTAAAGATAAACTTTTAGATGTCACAAATGTGTTTTGCCGTACACATTGCCTAAGACCGTCCTTCCTGTTTATAATGAGCAGAGCATAGTCATCTTACCATGGGTGTCATTTTGTATTATGTTTGAGGGGATAGGGTACAGATGGGGTGATTATGTCATGGAATTAGGTTATGGACAAACAATTTTAAGTTTCAATAAATATATATATATATATATATATATATATTGATTTTGAAACGAGGTCTATAGGGGAGCATTTGCTAATTTAAGTCAAAATTGATATATTTGCATTAATGATTACAGTCATTTAAAGGGTTAGTTCACCCAAAAAGGAAATTTCTGTCATTAATTACTCACCCTTATGTCGTTCCAAACCTGTAAGACCTTGGTTCATCTTCAGAACACAAATTAAGATATTTTTGATCAAATCCAAGAGCTTTCTGACTTCCCAAAACACAGCAATGTCATAACCAATTTCAAGGCCCAGAAAGGTAGTAAAGACATTGTTAAAATAGTCCATGTTATGAAGCAACAAGAACTTTTTGTGCACTAAAACAAAACACAAATAAAAACTTTATTAATAATAATAATCTGGCATTCTGACTTAGAACCTGGAAGCGTTGCACTGTTTACAACGTGAACAGCGTAGGAGACTGACAGAGAAGAGAAGAAATTGTTGAATAAAGTCGTTATTTTTGTTTTGTTTTTGCGCACAAAAAGTATTCTTGTCGCTTCATAACATTAAGGTTGAATCACTGTAGTCACATGGACTATTTTAACGATGCCTTTACGTTTTCTGGGCCATGAAATTGGATATAATGTTGCCGTCTATAGGGAGGTCAGAAAGCTCTCAGATTTCATCAATAATATCTTAATTTGTGTTCCGAAGATGAACAAAGGTCTTAAGGGTTTGGAACGACATAAGGGTAATTAATGACAGAAATGTATGTGTGTGTTTAAGCAATAAGGTATGAGAGGCTGTGCTGTATCGTGAATAGGTCACGGCTGAAGGCTGTTGTTAGGCACAACGTGAAGCGTGACTTATTCACGATACAGCACTAGCCTCGAGTACCTTATTGCTTTTATAAAATGGTTACCACAAAATCCAAATATTGAATACGAAGGGTTTGGGGTTCCAGATTGTAGATGTACATCAGTGAATGTTTATCAATATTTGTTTGGGAACATATTTGTTTACATATTGTTTAGTGATTTCACCGGAATGAATAGAGAGTTGTGGAAAAGTGATAAATTTGAGCATGTCTAAGAACTGTATGTGGGAGAGAATTTGTCACTGTCGCTTTGTGCAGCTGACAACTGTAAAAATCCCTCATTATAACACAGAAACTAAATGAATATGCTCAACAATTGGTGATGCTCTCTCTGTAAAATGTATTAGATACATCCCTGCCATTAGTAGGGATTTCAGAAAGTGATTGGGACACAATCTGCTTTGGCAGAAGGTAATAGGTACAGAACCCATCATATCTGATGCCAATGTATCTTACAATTGCATATTTGAGACTTGTTTAGAAATATTAATCTACTTTATATCATTAGCTCTGTAAATCTCACAAAGGGTAGGAGAGTGGCCCCGCTTTTTTTAGCCAATCGGAACTGCCTTTTACAGGTATTGGTTTGCTGGGACGATGGGGTATGTGGTTGAAGGGACTGGAATATCTAATTGTAGTGGAAGTTAGCAAAACGGCTGAAATCACATACAGCACCTTTAACTATATTGAGCTGAAACTCTATAACCTCAGGGAAGGAAATGATGTCTAATGTCTTAATATTAACTGTCTTAAGATCAGTCACCATAATGTCATTCAGTGGGCAAAGTTATTTATAAAAAAAAATAAATGGACTGATTAATGCATTTGTGGAGATTGGTAATGACTATATCTTCGAGGGAATACGAAATAACATCTCGAAGATAAATTCATCCATTAACAAAAATATAAAATAAATTAGAAAAAAAAGCCTCTAAAAGCATTTCAAGCTCCTGCATCATGCGCAGCTATTACAGATAGGATTAATTCTCCGTGGCGCCTCGGGTTTTCTTCCGGCTTTCAGTGAACAGCCAACCTGGGCTTGGTTTATTAGTACAAGTCTCATCCCAGTAAAGTCTTTTCACACATCTGAATGACACATGTCATCATTTAGCAGAAAAAGGGGAACATCGTAGCACACATTGTTATGCCAAGAGCTAAATCCATCAGATTCAGATTTGCATGGTGGCAGCTCAAGGCCCTGCGTGGATCTAGCCTGGGATTTACGTCACGTCTACTAGCGCAGGCTTACAAACAGGACATTTAAAGGGCTTGCTGGTGTACAGAGCCCAGGTTTGTGATTGGTACATTAAACTACATTACTATGGAGACCAGTAAGTGCAGCGGAGGGGGCTGCAAATGCGTTGGCAATGGAGTGGAAGAGTACACTATTATGTATCTGTTCTCGTAATGTGTGGTCTTCCAACAAGAAATAAGCCAGAGTGATTGCGTAATTTTTGCACCTTTAAATGTAAAACCCACATGGGCTTGCCTGCCCACACGGATCTGTCAGTAAGCATGGGGGGCAAAGATAGCACAGAGATAGAGAGTATTCAGCCTTTCAGTGTACCGAACTACAGTATGTCTGCTTGACTCGACTTTCCATTCAAACCACTGTAGCCTTCAGCATTGCTGCTAATGGAGCAGGGGCCACCATGATCCTATTTTAAAACACCGCTTAGACCAGCCATAAGATTTAGATCATGTACTGAAGAGAAACTCTCCTCTACAGTGCGTGCAGAATTTGATTTTCTGATCATATGTTTTTCCCAGGAACATTTTACCAATTCCAAACCACAGTAATTCATTTATTAGCACATTCATTTTGTATTTAATCATTTATAAGTGATATATAATTGTTCATGAAGGCTGGAAATGAAAAACGCCGTATATTCAGGTGTGCAAAATTATTAGGCAGGTTTTCTTTTACAGATAAAATCTCATTGGGTTAGCAGGGTCAGACAAAAACAGGTTAAAAAGAAAAGACACGTTAACTGCAGAAGAATTAAGAATTAAGTGTGAAACCATCAGGAACCCTTTAGTCTCCAGAGCCACCATTTTCCAGAACTGCAACCTACCTGGAGTCTCCAGAAGTGCAAGGTGTCAGGATCTCAGAGCCTTAGGTTAGGTAAAGAATTCTAAAAAATGACCCGCACTTAATAAGAATCACAAGCTGAAGTGTTGATGTAAGTGAAGCTGATCTGGCAGTAAGTTTTGGGAGTTCATTCATCTTTGCAAATGGACTTTAGGGTAGGAGATGGACTAAAAATGAACTCCCTGCCAGATTTACTGCCAGATTTTTGAAGATAAATTCTTCTAACAGTGGTACAAGAGGATGTGGTGCTGGTCCTTCAAGAGTCATTTTCAATCTCTCTGTCTATAAAGCCTATAAAAATCAGTCTTTGTGTATTACAACACTTCAGCTTGTGGTTCTTATTAAGTGGGGGTCATTTTTCATTCTGAGTTATTTTTCAGTCATTTTTCACTTTTCAGTCTGAGTTAAATGTTGTTTTTTGGCATGTTTTGCTTGTAAAAGAAAACCTGCCTAATAATTCTGCACACCTGAATACACAGCGTTTTCTTCATTTCCAGCCTTCGTGAACAATTATATATCACTTATAAATGATTAAATACAAAATTAATAGTAGTTATTAAGATTAAGATTAATCTGGTTTTGGAATGTCTACAGGCTTCAGCCCTTAAAGGGTTAGTTCACCCAAAAATGAAAATTATGTAATTAACGACTCACCCTCATGTCGTTCCAAACCCGTAAGACCTCCGTTCATCTTCGGAACACAGTTTAAGATATTTTAGATTTAATCCAAGAGCTTTCTGTTCCTCCATTGAAAGTGTTTGTACGGTAGACTGTCCATGTCCAGAAAGGTAATAAAAACATCATCAAAGTAGTCCATGTGACATCAGTGGGTCAGTTAGAGTTTGTTGAAGCATCGAAAATACATTTTGGTCCAAAAATAACAAAAACTAAGACTTTAATACAGCATTGTATTCTATTCCGGGTCTGTTGTCAATCCGGGTTCACGACTCCGCAGTGACGCTGCTGACGTAAGACGCTGCTGACGTGTTATCCGGTACGCCCGAGCTTCGTTTACAGTCTGAGGGAGACGTACGCTGTATTCAAGCTATTCTACATTGTTTGTTTTTTGGTATTGCTATATTTTTTAAAAATGGTGCGTAAGTGTGCATGTCGCGGATGTCCTAATCGCCAAAAACGACGACGTAAAAGTGCATTACCAACGCCGACAGATGAAAGGATTCAATGGAATCAATTCAATGGAAAGGATTCCGGAAGAGAAGACAATGCTGAATAAAGTCGTAGTTTTTGTAATTTTCGGACCAAAATGTATTTTAGATGCTTCAAAAACTTCTAACTAACCCACTGATGTCTCATGGACTACTTTGATGATGTTTTTATTACCTTTCTGGACATGGACAGTCTACCGTACATACATTTTCAATGGAAAGGCAGAAATCTCTCTGACTAAATCTAAATTATCTTAAACTGTGTTCCGAAGATGAATGTCTTGTGGGTTTGAAATGACATGAGGGTGAGTCATTAATGACATAATTTTCATTTTTGGATGAACTAACCCTTTAAACAGAATTAATAATGTGAAAAGTTTTGAGAGGGACTATTTTCATATTTATTCAGTTTTCACAGCAGTTATGCTTAGAATGTCTGTACCAATGAACTATGGTATACTATCATGACAAGTCAGAGGTTTTAAGAACATAATTTGACATTTTGTTGAGCTTACCTTACACAAAATACAAACTCAGCAACAGTGTCAACTAAGTTTATGAGAGATCTTGAACTTCTCAAGAAGATGTTGTTTGCTGCAAACAGTTTTTTTTTCGGTTTTATTGGTTACTAATTTACAGTATGATCAATTTGTAGAGTCACAAACTTCACTTGTTTCTCCTAGACAGCTATGAGATGGACAACAAATGGAGACTTTTTCAGATTATGATGTGTGAATAACAGAGTCTGCAAAGTTAGATACCAAAGTATGCAATCAAAAGTCATAGATTTCATCATTTTTCCTAATAAATTAAATATACTCTTACCCCTGCTCGGGTAAAAAAAACAAAAAAAACATCCTTAACTGGTTTGCTGGTTTACTTGGTCTCCCAACCAAGCTGGACTATTAGCTGGATTAAAAGGGATGCACCCAGCTAAACTAGTCACACACCAGCCTTAACTGGGTTGTGAGACTTTTCTATAACTAGTTAAAAGCAACTTAAACAAGCTAAAACCAGAAAACTTCTTAGATTGGTTTAAGCTGGAGCCCTTTCAGTTGGGCTGTATGTCAACAATCATTTGTTTATTGCTTTTAAAAATCTTCTTAGCAATTTTAGAAGAAACATTTTAGACAAAGTTGATACTTAAATGAAATTCAACTGAGAACTCTATTAAGTCTCATAAGTTTTGAAATTTTCCTCTGGGGACCTTCCTACACTTTCCACTATTCAAACATAGTTATACATTCATTATGAGGATTTGAATTTCAATGATGCTGAGTGTAGATCAGGTTTTGCATTGGAATTTATACTCAGTATTCACAGTGCAGTCTTCTAAAATTCATTTGCATGATTATTAATTACTTTATAGCTAGATGAACCCATTAGCTTAAGAGGAACAAGTGAATATAAATTAAGCTTGGTATATGCATATAGCAAAATCAGACAAAAACATGTAGAGTTCGAGAGTTCGAGAGTTGTTTTTAACCAAAAATCAACATTTTTAACAGAGACTGGTGTTATAGTAATTTCAAAGGTAGAAGGAACTTTTTGTAAAAGTAAAAAATATACTATAAAACAGTCAAATACCTGCAGTGGACAAAGAAACCTCAACACTATAATCAAGTGTGGTGGGACACTGTTTGTCTAGAGGAGTGACCAGATCTCTGCAGAAACTCAGTGTTGTCTTTCAAGTGAGAGTAAAACTCATATCTCTCAGCACTGTGAAGGTTTCCTTTTGTAGACAGGATTTAATAACAAAGACATCAATCTCTGTGGCAAGACTGTGGCAAGCGTGCACATTGCAAGCCCACAATTCAATATCGAGGCTTGAGTCTGTAGCAAAATGATTTTTCTGTTGAAGACACTTTTGAAGGTGTGACTGGGCATTGTGTGGACTGTATTTGAATGACAATTTCCCTGCTGACATGTAATCTGCTCTGTCTATATAGTGTGCAATATAATTTGCATATACAACCTAACTGCAAAGAGTTGAGGGTCTGTTGTTCCATTCAGCTGAAGAGTTGCAAATTCTCTAATGGTGCGTTCCATTTGTTCTTGGAAGTCCCGACTCTCCAGTAGGAACTTTTAACTTGCATGCCCCTAAAGTCAGAGTTGCGAATGTGGAAGCGCAATATGGTTGCTCAGCGCATCAATGGTATTGAAACACTAATATATTAGTTGTGTCCCAAATGACGCACTATACACTATGCACTTATGCACTATGTATTCATCCATGTAGTGTGTGAATTTTATAAGGATATTTTGTCATTCAACATTGGAGTCTGATCCCCCTCTTCCCCCTGCACAACGTAATAAAAGCTGTGACTGTTGCGTGCATGAAGTGTCCAACAGTCCACACTTTGTTTTTACCGTTAATTTAGTGCATCATCCAGGTATATATTTAAAGTGCACTTTTTCTTTTTGGAATTTTCAGTGTGAACACACTACTCAGACTATATCGTATTGTTTTGAATGGGAGAAAGTGCATCGCGCAATATGCCAGAGTAAGTCCCGCCTTCTAAATAAGAGCCAATCGGCAATTGGTAAAGTCATTGCGTCACTGCAGCCACCGCTAGAAGCTCCAGTTCCTATAGAAACAGTCAGACGCTCGCCTCCAAAATGAGACACAAAAGACGCGCATTTAGGATTGCTCATTACCTTGATCCAGCCTGAAAAATATAGTTTACAACATCTCTACTCTGAGGTAAATGAAACCCACCATAACTAAAGTTTCCAATCTGATCCACTGAGTTATGGGTGTATGGCATCACAAGAGATTTACACAGTTACACAGCCAAAGTTCCCACTTTACTGGACATGAATATAAAAACCTGTTTAGCAAATTTGCAGAGGAACATGTGTAAAACATCTCTGTTGATCATCACACCTGCAAATATTAGCATTGCATAGGACTGTTTATAGGTGCAGTGTGCCAAGAGACATCCTTGTTGACAACTGAACACCTGCAAAGCTAATAGGAGCCATTTTTTCTTCTTTTTTGACTTTAAATGTACATGGAAGAAAAGGCCTAGTTAACTTAGGATTATGTAATAAAAGGATATTATTTTTGTTTAAGGTCAATATAATATAATATATACTTCTGTAATGTGGTACATTTCATAGTAAATCAGGATATTCAAAAAAATAACTTGGGACCAGAATTGTTTTTAAACATAAGAAATGGATTGCAACATCCACACCATGTTCCAATGTGGTCTTATAGGTATACTTCACTCAAAAGTGAACATTTTCTCATCATTTACTCACCATCCTGTGTCCCAGATGTATATGAAATTTTCTTCAGATGAACACAAACAGAGATTTTTAGAAGAATATTCCATCTCCGAGTCTACATAATTCAAGTGGATTGTATCCCAAAACTTGACTCTTTAACCACCACACAAAGTAATCATGGCAGTAATCCATATGACCCAAGTTGATGAATCAATGTTTTCTGAAATAAAACCATAGGTGTGTATATAAACTATTAATATTTAAAACTTATTAACTTAAGCCGAGCTCACACTAGACCAGCACACACATAAGGAGAATCTTCACAGATTTTATTCTCACAAATATCAAATATGCATGCACTACAAGATTTGAAATTTGTAGCGCAGCACACACTACAGGATATTATTAAGATTATCATACCCAGAAGAGCACCTCATGTGATTTCATTGGGAAGCGGATGTAAATACACTGCCCTCCAAAAGTTTGGAAACGTCCTTGGCAAAGTGTGGTTTTGGACGATATCAGCATAAATCCTTATCATTTTTTGGTGCAAATACATTACAGTAACTTGACATTATCATTGAAGACCAGCAATAATAATTTTCATTTTGATTACATAATAATGGCATTATATACATGTCAAAGTCAGACATGCCTCTTTGTCAGCTGTGATGCCTGGTTACTGGTTTAAACTTGGCCCAGGTTTGTAAAAGATTTTTGGGTCAGCACACCTTAATAGCTTCAACAATTGTTTGCCAATTAATTTTGGAATACAATGAACCAATTAGAACCCAGTTTAGATCAGATAGCTGCTAATAGTGGATATTTTGATGAATCGAAAATTCAGAGTTTTTTTCTATGTATAAACTGTTATATAATAAAATGTTTTTGTAGTTTGTGTTGTCCCTTATCAGTGCAAAATTTTCACAAATTAAAAAGGATTCATGCCAATATTGTCCAAAACCCCACTTTTCTAGGGTGTTTCCAAACTTTTGGAAGGCAGTGTATATTTTTTTCTCAGATTCTCAGGAGGGGAAAATCGGCATAAATCGGCTTAAACCTCCTGTAGTGTGAGCCAGGCATTATTAAAACTTATTAAACTTGTAAAAACTTATTATAAACCATAGCTTCCAGCCATTGCTTACGTCACACTTCACAACGTACTGACATGCTGCTTCACGATGCTCTCATGAACATGCGTATGACTACAGAAGAGGATTAGGGCCAAGCAATAATAAAAAAATAAAACCATCTCGAGATTAAAGTTGTTAAATTTTGAGAAAAACCTTGTTAAATTTCGAGAAAAGTCGAGATAAAATGTTGAGAATAAACTCGTTAAATTACGAGAAAAAAGTAGAGATAAAATGTTGAGAATAAAATTGTTAAATTATGAGAAAAAAGTCGTTAGATTATGAGAACAAATTTGTTAAATTATGAGAAAAAAAGTCGTTAAATTATGAGAACAAATTCGTAATTTAACGAATTTGTTCTTGTAATTTAACAACTTTTTTCTCGTAATTTAATGACTTTATTCTCAACATTTTATCTCGACTTTTTTTCTCGAAATTTAACGACTTTCTTCTCAGAATTTAATGAGTATATTCTCAACATTTTATCTCAACATTTTATCTCGACATTTTTCTTGAAATGTAACAACATTTTCTCATAATTTAACAAATTTGTTCTCGTAATTTAATTATTTTTTTCTCGTAATTTAATGACTTTATTCTCAACATTTTATCTCGACTTTTTTCTTGAAATTTAACAAGTTTTTTCCTCGTAATTTAATGACTTTATTCTCAACATTTTATCTCGACTTTTTTCTCGAAATTTAACAAGTTTTTTTCTCGTAATTTAATGAGTTAATTCTCAACATTTTATTTCGAGATTTTCTCGAAATTTAACAACTTTAATCTCAAGATGGTTTTATTTTTTTATTATTGCTTGGCCCTAATCCTCTTCCGTAGATGACAGTTGGCCAGAAGTGGAAGTTTTGAATATTAATCTTTTCTATACACTCCTATAGTTTCATTTCAGAAGACATTGATTCATCAACTGGGGTTGTATGGATTACTGTCATGATCACTTTATGTGGTTTCTCAAGGATTGACTTTTGGGCACCCATTTACTTGCATTATGGACTCACAGAAATTGATTGTTTTTGAGAGATGGTGAATAAATGATAAGATAATTTTCATATTTGGGTGGAGTATACCTTTAAGTCTGTTAACACTAACACAAATGTTCGGCACAAAAATTCGGTGCGATTTTCGCCTGCAATTTGTCTGGAGGGCTGCAGTGCACAACCTTCAGTTTTGTTTGTGTCAATCTGAACACACATTAACAGGTGTTCATTCAAATTAAAAAGTTTATCGCATCAGTTTTCCGCATGGAACATTCATCTTATTGTGAACTGACAACATGGTCAGCCAAGACACTTCTAGGCTGTTTCACACATTTCTAACAGAACTATTTTCCTGAGGAGTGCATTGTCTTCATCATTTTATACACCAGAATGAATTTCCTGAGAGAGTGCTTGCCATCTGCCGCTTTCCAGATTCAGACAGCCATCCTTTATGGGTTAGGCAAGCCTGAAGAAAACTCTGGTCTCTGGACAGCAGGCCTGCCAAAACAGCAGGAGTTAGTGCAGTACCCACCTCTGTTGTCCGACTCATATCCCAGGACCTCACTTTATCAAACCCTGTGAATTATCAGTAATTGGCCCAACTGTGACATTCCTGACTGCAAAGGGCACATAAATCACCTCGCAGTATAATAGCTGAGACGGAGAACTATGGAAGTAATGCACAAATGACCTCACAGAGCATCTGTGCCTGATGTCTGACTGATACTACTGTCTGTCTTTTGAGACCCTTTCTTTTTCATGCAAGCAATTACTGGTGACACAGACGGTCCTGTTCGGATAAAAATAGTCTTGGATATGATCCCTTGATCTCGATCTCAGTCTGGTCCGGGCTTTTATCCTTGAATGGACGGACAAAAGTGGACAGGAAATGTTCAGAAGCAATTTTGCCTAAAGGAAAGATTATATCAGTGCTATTTTATGCCATACAACTTGATGGTACATAGCACAAGTTGTGTAACCATACTATGCTTGGAAATTACATTCAAAGCTTTTGAACTAGTGAATACTTAAATGGCTGTCTTGATATTGTCAATATTCTCTGAAATTCTTCCAAAAGAAATCTGATCAAATTCTAGCATGTCAAAGCAGAACACCTCATGTTTCATTTAGCAAAGTACCTGGAAGAATTTTGTCTTTCTGAATAAAAAAAGAGTACTTCAGACCAAAATCAATATGACAAGATCTTATTGCAAGATCTTAAAAGAAAGAAGAAATCCATCAAGTGTAATGCATTAGTAGAATGAAGCAGGGTTGGAACGTGACTTAAAGACAGCTCGGAACCACTGTTAGCCTAATACACACTATCACCTGCTGTAGTCTAGTTCAGAAATATTGCTTTTACATTGCAGAGGAAAAGCAATTAAATGGAAGAATAGTTTGAGAGGAATATGTCATGCAATGCTAATTATAGAGAACCATAATTGAATCCCACATAATTAAATTGACATTTTCAATAAACTAAGAACTGGAGGCACATTTGATTGCATTTATATTTGTGATTTTACTGATTTGATTAACTTGATTTGTACTCTACACCAGTATTAGTATAACATGAGGGATTTGTGCATGAAGTCTCCCTGTGGCTTCCAGCGAATGCAAAGTTTTGGGCGCGACATCTGTATTTAAAGGGTTAGTTCACCCAAAAATGAAAATTCTGTCATTTATTACTCATGCTCGGGTTGTTCCACACCCGTAAGGCATTCGTTCATCTTCAGAACACAAATTAAGATCTTTTTGATGAAGGTTTCTGTCCCTCCATACAGATCCAATGCAACTTCCACGCCAAGGTCCAGAAAGGTAGGAATTACCTCATTAAAGTACTCCATGTGACTCCAGTGGCTTAAAGGGATAGTTCACCATAAAATGAAAATGATCCCATTATTTACATACAGCTCCAGTTGGTTAAAAAAGGCCTTTTGAAGTGAAGCGATGCATTTTGTAAGAAAAATATCCATATTTAAAATTTTATAAATTCAAATAACACGCTTTCGGCGGATGCATCACTTCACTTCAAAAGGCCTTTCTTAACCCACTGGAGCCATATGGATTACTTTGATTATGGATGAATGCATTTTTTTGTTCAAAATACGGGCCCCCATTCACCACACCATTATAAACCTATAGGAGGACTAAGGATATTTTTAAAAATATCTCCAATTGTGTTTGTCTGAAAGAAGAAAGTCATATACACCTAGGATGGCTTGAGGGTGAGTAAATCATGGGATAATTTTCATTTTTCCCTTTAAACTAAATTTTATGAAGTGAAAAAAAAAACATAATTTACCACTTTATTTACAAAATAATATCACCCAAAGTGTGTTCACACAACAATGCAAGCTCTCACGTGAACACAAAACGCATGCGTCGTGACGGTCTCGTGAACACTCGCGCATGTGAGTCTGAACACAATATGCATGCATCGTGAAGCTCTTGTGTTACAGATCAATTTTTTTGTAAGTGGTAAACTTTTCTTTTTTTTTTGGACAAACAAAACACTTGTGTCACTTTATAAAATTGAGGTTAAACCACTGGAGTTACATGGAGTACTTTAATGATGTCATTCCGAACTTTCTGGACCTTGGAGTGGTAGTTGTGTAGGATCACTATGGAGGGAAAGAAAGCTCTCAGACTTCATCAAAAAGATTTTAATTTGTGTTCCAAAGATGAACGAAGGTCTTACAGGTGTGGAATGAGTAATAAATGACATCATTTTCCTTTTTGGGTGAACTAACCCTTTAAACGCAAGAGTGAATCCTTACATTTTCTGGTGTCAGCAGCACGGGGTTCGATTCCTAGGGAATGCACAAACTGATAACTTAAATGCAATGTTTATCATTTTGGACAAAAGCCTCTACCAAATGCATACATGTAAAATTGTAACCAAAGCAGTGTTTTGTTTTTGTTTTTTAAACCAGAAATTGGAGATATAGCATCGCCCAGCACAATTCCAACGGACCTGTTTCCACAAGGTTTCACAGGGCTGGTTGAAAAAAAACTAGAGAGGAAAGAGGTAAACTGCATAAAAAAATGTCTGAGTAGGCACTACAATTAGTTAAGAACTTACTTTGCGACCATTAAAAAAGTACATTTTATATAATATGAATGTGTGTATACTAGCATGAATGCAAACCAGACATCTGCCATGTTGGCCTTGTCATGTGACCTACAGCATCAGTTGCATTGCTTCACTGCCATTCGCAACTCCTCTCCACTGGCTTTGGTAAAAGAGACTGGTAAAGTGTTCATCAATTGCACACTCCAGTGGAAATAGTAAGTCATCCAGGTACTTTCGGCCAACTGTTTTCCAAATTTGGACATCCTACTCTTTTGCAGTGCTGTTTTTTGCATACTATATAGTAGGGAAACTATATACTTTTGTCCACACTTTTTCTCTCTCTTCTAATCTTTTATACAACTTCCTTGTATCTAAATTTGGTTTCGACAGCTGGTCCACTGACCCACCGGGAAAAGTTGCGGAGCTCCTTATGGCCCTTCCATCCCTGGAATTAAGTCAGAGCAGCAGGTCAGTAGTCATTCTCAGGTTTCACGACTCAAAGATCCTGATATCTCTCCTTCTGAATAACTCTAGTACAGTTCTGTTTTCCAAACACAAGCATTCCATCCTTATCTGAGATCTTGGTTAGAGTTTCTTATTGGATTACAAGTCTGTGCTGTACAAATGTTGACTAAGTTTTGATTTTAGTTTGATTTGTTTTTCCATACACACCTTCATATGTCCTGGATTGCACAAACACTCACACAGGGAGCTGATCTTATCTTCGAACATCTGTTATTTAAATACAATTGCAGGAAAGTATAACAACCTTCAGTTAACTGGACGCACCCAGAATGAAGGGACACGCAAGGTTATTGTCTCTGTGATCAAATTATAGCTACAATTCACTATCCCTGCATAACCTCTGGCATAGCAGCCTCATTGCAAGAGATGTTGAAAAATGTGAGGCCTGTGGTGTTTTGGAAAGCTGTCTATTTAAATGTGTTATCATTAAGCGTAACAACTACTTTGGGCTTCTGGCAATGCTCAAAATATGTCACCAAATAAATCTGTCTCCACTTAATTTTAATTGTTTCTGGAGGTTCTGTTTAAATGATATCAATGAATAAGAACTACTGGGCCACCATTTGCAGTTTCTGCTGTACACTTTTTAGAAGTCTAAAATGTAGGTGGTCATTTTTGACAGTCTGCTCCCTGTGCTGTCAGGCAAAATTATAAGGTTAGCTCACCCCCCATAGACCAGGTGTGTAAAGATGTGTTTAGTGTCACCACATACTGTATGAAATATACAAAAATAAATACCCTATTTTAACCCTATATATGATTCTTGATAATCAAAAACACAATGGATTCCTGTTATTTCTAAGTATATGATCTAATAGTTAGACAACATACAGAGCAAACTAATCAAACCAGATAGCGCTCCTGTTAGCACTCTGATTGGTTGAATTGGTTGCTGATGACATGATTGCATGCTTAAACAATGTCTTTAATTATAATATGTCTAGTTTATAGTAATGGGAAGACAGACTCATTTTCATGAACTGGTTCTTTGGAACAGTTCATTTCAAGAATCTGTTTCAGCTAAAAAAAACAAAAAAAACAAAACAATGATCCATAATTCTTTTATGTCCCTGACATTTTCCAGTGTGGTGTATTAGGCTAGGCTATATGTTGTAAAATGCTTCAATAAATCCATATTATGTAGGCAGACTTGATTCAGCTCATGAATATGCATATTTTGCATTAACAATAAACAAATTCACAAGTTCCTCTTGGATTAAAAACGACACGTTCGGTACTAAAACTGTCATATAATCAATTCATCAACAGTAGGCTACGTTTTATTTGTTACATTTTGGTTATTACTTAATTTTCGATCTATTAAACATATATTATCGTTTCACGCCGAATGAACTATCATTTCTCGGCTTATTACCATTTCCAAAAGAGTCGGTTCTCGGTTTAACCAGTCAGTTGATTCGAGAACCGCTCGAACGATTCGCGGGGGAATCGTTCAGACAGGTTTTGTGAGTCGGTTCTACTGATTCGTTTTAAAGACCTGACTCAAAACAACAATTCGTTCACCAATTGGACAACGCTACTAGTTGCAATACAGTTTCCACATATCCACAGCGCTTCGCGCGCACATGCCAGAGGTATCTAATTTCTCTATAAATATCTCTATCGCTTTGCTTGAGTGACGCTTAAAATGGGTTGAGTGTCCATAGGCTACTGTTAGACCTACTGTATAATCGTATAGTAAATGAAACGCAATTTATTTATTGGCGATTTAAGCGCACAACGGCCCATATTGTTGCACTCACTGTCTCCTCAGGCTGCTCTGACAGTCCATATCGTGGACACTGACCGCTGATAATAAATTAAGGTTACTGCCATGATAATATCAAAAAGGCAAGCTTCTGTTCACATGACTTGAGTCACGTTGTGACATATTTCTCTTTTTTTCAGCTGTAATGCAAGCATCGCGCGTACACTAAATTATTCGAGCGCTTCTTTCTAATCTAGTCCGGTTTTATTTTATTGAAGTATATAACACAGCTCAGCTTCAAATTCAGTTTTGCACACAGAGAAGTTGTAGAATCTTCTGTAAAGTGAAATAAGGACGAAATAAAGAAAATACAGAGCGTTGCTTTGAGCATCAGCAAAGTGCATGCATCAAATTAAGTGCTTTATTAAAAATAAACCGAATACAGATCCCATTATTATAACGCACACTGATGGATCCTGAAGCACAGAGCATGTTCTGTTCATCATCATCACCATCATCATACCTAACGGACACAAACCGAACCGAGAAGACAACATCACCAAAACATCACAAGCCCATGAGGCAAGTCCAATAATGCAAAAATCCGAGAAACGAAAGGCGCGATAGCTTAAAGTTATCTCCAGCAGCAAAGACTGAATGGACGTGGTTTGTCGGTACTCACCTCGCTCCAGGGTGAGCGGTTGGACTGTCACTGTCGCCATGACTGTGCTGTGTTATTATCGCTCAGAGAGAGAGAGAGAGAGAGGCTGGAGCTGCGGCATCAGAGCGCGCACTGTAGCGGCAGAGAGAGCGAGTGAGCGCGGATTGGAGCTCGTGCGGATGATGGGAGTGGTTGGGAGGGGAATGGGGAATTATTTACCAACCGATTGTGTAGTGGACGATTTTGAATGGGAAAATTCAGATGGAGCTGGAGTGTCTCTAGTACGCTACGTTTATCTTTTGATTGTAAATTCCTAAACTTTGTGAACTGGGATAAATAAGACGTTAAAATCTAAAGATCTAATGGTTGTCGATTATTGTTTAAAATGAAAATTTCCAGTGATTGTTGAACAATACATAAATCGGATGTGTAAAATGTACATTTCTAACGCTCATCGATCATGGAATAAACGTTTACATTCAACACAAATGATCACTGGGCACGTGCTTCCGCTTTCCGTATTCTTCAAAAAGCTTCCGCTGTATGTCCTACGCCTTCCCTATTCAATTTACAGAATGAACGCGGCGCCAGTTTCCTTTTTTTTCCCTGTAAATAAAATAGGGGAAAGCGTAGGACATAGGGCGTAAGCTTTTTGGAGAATACGGAAAGCGGAACCACATACAAGGTGAGAATTTGTGTTTATAAAGCATATACAGTTGCATTTTTTTTTTTGAAAATGACGAATAGTTTCGCTAGGTAAGACCCTTATTCCTCGTCTGGTATCGTTTAAAGCTCTTTGAAGCTGCACTGAAACTGTAATTTTGGCCTTCAGCCGTCTGGAGGCCATTGAAGTCCACTATAAGGAGAATAATCCTGGAATGTTTTCATCAAAAACCTTCATTTCTTTTTGACTGATGAAAGAAAGACATTAACATCTTGGATGACATGAGGGTGAGTAAATTATCAGGAAAAGTTTATTTGAAAGTGGACTAATCCTTTAAACTTATTGGAATAAGGCTTTTCTAACTTTTGTTGAATATGGAATAAGATAGCTATTTAAAACTTCAAGTTTGTGGGAGAAATTGTTTAAAAAACAGGTTTAATTTTAACATTTCAAATGACTGACAAATCAGATAATTCAGATATTTACATTTGAAATAAATGCATTTCTAATGCTTACATAGATAAATAAGACATGAAAGTTGTAATGCATGTCGATCTTTGGTTAAATTGGGCATTTAAAATAAAACATAACGGTTTTAAACACAGATTTGTGTTTAAAAATTAATCGAACATGGAAGCAATCAAGTTTAAAACCACTCATCAAACTTGGGATAAGCTTATAAAATTTAAATGCCAATTTCTAAATTGCTGAATGTTCAAGATATTTAAATTTTGTGGGATAAATGATGTTTATATAAATAATAAAAATAATGATTGACCAAAATCCAATATTTAAGTTTTGTTCTTGAACGTGAAATAAATGGCTGATTAAATATGCAATGTAAAACATTTAAAATGTTCATTTTTAGGGGTTGTTGAATGTTGGGCCAATAATGTTTAATAAACGGTTACACCGTTTGAATATGAGATAATCTGATGTTTAAAATTTTAATTCCTAATGTAAAGTTGAATATGATGGAGCAGTTTAAATTAAAGCATTTAATTTCAATTTAATTTCAGTTTGACTCCATATACAGCAGTTGTTTTATGTTCATTGATTTTTGGGGTGCTGAATTTGCAGGATTTACATTAAAGGGTTAGTTCACCCAAAAATGAAATTTCTGTCATTAATTACTCACCCTCGTGTCATTCCAAACCCATAAGACCTTTCAACTTCAGAACACAAATTAAAATATTTTTGATAACATCCAAGAGTTTTTTTATCCCCCATAGAAAGCAACGTAATTACCGTCATTTAAGATCCAGAAAGGTATTAAAGACGTCGTTAAAATAGTCAACATGACTACAGTCAACTTTCAACTTTCATTGAATAATGACTTTATTCAACAATTTCTTCTCAACCCGGTCAATCTCGTACGCAGTTGATGCAGTGAACGCAGTGCAGGCTAATGTGTTTACGTCGGCTTGAACCACTGTAGTCACGTTGACTATTTTAACAATGTCTTTACTACTTTTCTGGACCTTGAATGATGGTAATTATGTTGCTTTCTGCAGGGGTGGATAAAAAAACACTTGGATTTCATCAAAAATATCTTAATTTGTGTTCCAAAGTTGAACAAAGGTTTGGAACGACATGAGGGTGAGTACTTAATGACAGAAATGTCATTTTTGGGTGAACTAACCCTTTAATCTCCATGAATATACACAATAGCTGTAGTCCTGGATGCATGCATCTCAGTGCACATTCAGGGTTAAACACAAGGCTTCAATTAAGCAGAGACAAATCCTGTGCACAACCTATAACCTTCACAGTGAACTGACAGCAGCAGCTAGAGCTCTAGACAGTGTGGCACCTGCAGTGTGAATGCATGTCTGTATTTCATATCCAGTTGTTTGGTGTCTGTGAAACGCACAGTGAAAGTAATTTTGAGCACATAAGTCTTCTATCCAGTTTTTTGCATGTTTTCATGAATGTACTGTTAGAATACTCATTTTTTAAGGCCTTACCACTAACCGCCAACTGGAGGGTGTGCTATATTTTTTTAGACTTCAAAACGATTCATTCATAATTAGATAGTGTACTTCTCTCATGAGTACACTTGGGACAGGACAGAATTTTGATTTTGTTTAGGTGAACTATTCCTTTAAGAAAATCCGTCAGATGCTTCAAACTTGCAGTTTGCAGTCTGCTTCAGAAATAACAACAATGATGGATTGCTCTGTCAGTCCTCCAGCTGTAGACAGATGTGCTAACTAATGCGATGGATGGATGGAGGGCTTAAAGCCAGAGAGAAAGAGGCCACAGGGAGATTATGCTCTCATGGCCATATGGGACACAGCCTCTGGAAAACATTCTGCTGGAAAAAAGTCTGATTAACAGAGTGCACTGGGAAGCTTTCCCAATGAGAATGAATTGATTTTTGAATGGATGCGCAGATTTGAGAGCAAACTGACAAGGAATGTTTGGGTGCAAATATGAGAAGTAGACAGACTATTTTTAGGCCGTGTGAACGTGTAAGAGGTGGGAAGGTGTATAGTAGCTCGTGTATAACAACTCTGATTCATATTTCTCTGGAATGTGTTATTTTAGGCCTGTATGTAGGTCAGGGTTGAGCAAATTTCAGAATTTGATAAAAATTTCCATCAAGTTTGAGTTGTAATGTGATTCAAATGGGCCAATTCACAACAGAATGAATTATGAATGACAAGATGAGGAATTCACTCAATTCAATAAAAAATTCAATATAGGCACAGAGTGAAATAAACTAGCTGTGTGACAAAGCAAAAACATCTGCATAATTCATTCTGACTAATAATGTATTTTTATACCCAGATATGCAGCACCTGTTAAAAGTTTGGAAACAGTCAAATTTTTAATGTGTTTCACAGAACTATTATATGCTCACCAAGGCTGCACTTATTTAATAAAAAGTAAAATGCATACAAAGGTATTATGTCAATCATAGATGGAAAAGACCATTTACAGCCAAAACAGTTAGTTTATCATAGGAAATACATTTTTTAAAGGTGCCCTAGATTCAAAAATTGAATTTATCTTGGCATTGTTAAATAACAAGAGTTCAGTACATGGAAATGACATACAGTGAGAGTCAAACTCCATTGTTTCTTCCTTCTTATATAAATCTCATTTGTTTAAAAGACCTCCGAAGAACCGGCGAATCTCAACATAACACCGACTGTTACGTAACAGTCGGGATCATTAGTATGTACGGCCCCAATATTTGCATATGCCTGCCCATGTTACCAACATTATGAAAGGCATTAGACAAGGGCAGCCAGTAATGTCTGGATGTGCACAGCTGAATCATCAGACTAGGTAAGCAAGCAAGGACAATAGCAAAAAATGGCACATGGAGCAATAATAACTGACATGATCCATGTTAGCATGATATTTGTAGTGTTTCTAAATGTTTCGTTAGCATGTTGCTAATGTACTGTTAAATGTGGTTAAAGTTACCATCGTTTCTTACTGTATTCACGGAGACAAGAGCCGTCGCTATTTTCATTTTTAAACACTTGCAGTCTGTAAAATTCATAAACACAACTTCATTCTTTATAAATCTCTCCAACAGTGTAGCATTAGCTGTTAGCCACGGAGCATAACCTCAAACTCATTCAGAATCAAATGTAAACATCAAAATAAACACTGTACTTACGCGATTAGACATGCTGCATGATGAACACTTTGTAAAGATCCATTTTGAGGGTTATATTAGCTGTTTGAACTTTTTTTATGTTGTTTAAGGCAAGCGTGAGCTCTTGGGGTGTGGAGCACCAGATTTAAAGGGCCACACACCCTGAATCGGCTCATTTCTAATTATGCCCCAAAATAGGCAGTTAAAAAAATGAATAAAAAAAAAATCTATGGGGTATTTTGAGCTGAAACTTCACAGACACATTCAGGGGACACCTTAGACTTATATTACATCTTGTAAAAAAAGTTCTTGGGCACCTTTAAAGCTTTTTAACAGTTAAAGAGCCACCTATGGTCCGATCTCCATATAAGATGGCATGCTTCTTTAGAATCATATGCTCAGGGGCGCACATACATTTTTTGGTCTGGTTCTCAAGGGAGCACCTGGAGATGTTGCTTGGTACTCACACTACTTTTCTCTCAAACATGGTAGATGATGTTTTTTTTATTATTATTATTAACATTAATGACAGAAAATAGCAAGAATATTAGGCTGCTGTCACTTTAAGACAGAATGCACGCACAGACTGAATATACTGACACACATCTGGTTTCTTTCTCAACTGTTCGCTTATGACATAACCGAGAGAATACTTGCAGAGACAGGTAATTTTGTGTGTATGTGTCCGTTCAAGCCAAAGTAAACACGAAAGAGGAATCAATTCGGTGTTCGAGTGCTGTCTGAAACGCGCCTCTCTCTCTCTCTCTGTGTGCACGTGCTTTGGGTGTGATACAGATAACAGCTTGCGAGTCCTGATTTTTGCCTCTTCTTCCACTTTTAAAATAGTTTGAATGTGTTCATTGGCGAGACAAAACACGTCCAAATGATAAACTTTCACTCTGTGATAGTTAAACTTAGCAGTTAATCCATGAATCACATGTGTGCCAAACCGTTGGACCTTATCCGTATGGATCACGGATTTACTGCGATCCATTGCACCGCTAATAATTAAAGAACACACTTATCATCATGATTGCTATCTTAGCAGAGATGTAGAAAAATGTTTGTCAAAAATGTAGGTACTCTAAAGCGCTTTTCTGGTGCACTCCGTTCATTTTTATCCACTTATGTGCACCCTTGCATATAATGCATGTGTGCACCTATTTTTGTGAAGTTCTGAGTTTTTGTTTAGGAGTTATAGGCTTTTGCGTGCACTTGGCCACACCCATTTTCTAAATTACTCTGTTATAGATCTTTCCGCTCAGTCTGGTTCTGATTGGGTGAAAAACCTAGCACTAGTTCGCAAAAGTAGGTTTTTTACATTAATCGTGAATATTTGATTGATCGCAGCGTTTCTTGAGACAAAGTTGTTCAACACAAGGACATCTATCAAATGATATGAATATTGTGTGAAACACCACATGATTACAGATGTGTAAAACTAGTTCATGCCATCTAGTGGCCAATTTCTTTCAAAATTCTTACAGACCTCTAGAACCATGAGTAGAACATGCTCACAGAGTTTCGTTCTGATCGGCCTCTGTTAACCTTGTCTAATAGGTGATCAAAATTCATTGGCCGATGGTGGCCATGTTTTTCGAGATATGCCAATGTCCTTACATGGTTTTTTTCCTGTTATAGCGTGACTAAGAGGCCAGACGCCGCGACCGCAGAATGAGCTCTTAAGGCAGGAACACACCAAGCCGACGGTCGGCCGTCAGGCAGTTTTTGTTCGTCGGCCAACTAAGTTTTCTCAGTGTGTTCCACACCGTCGGCTGAAGTTGGTCCTCTTTGGCTTTTTTCCGGCCGATTCGACATGTTGAATTGGCATCTGATTGGCTGTTCAGCTACTGCCACCTGCTGGTAAGGAAAGGCATTTCATCTTGCGCAGGCGCAGAAGGGATGTGCTACTTGGCCGTTGGCTGTCGAGCGTCGGTTTGGTGTGTCAGGGCAACTTTGGACACAGATGCTGCCGACGTGAGCCAACCCGCAGTCTGCTTACATCGCCACTAGTTGGTCGGCGTCATCTTGGTGTGTTCCTGCCTTTAAACAGATGTGCTAAGTTTGGTGAAAATATCTCATTCCGTTCATGAGTTATGACCGGCCACTTAGAATTTTTGGTGGCCGTTTTGGGACCGTGAATCTGAGTTATTGACATTTAGACTCCAGAGAATCTTGCTGCTCTGGGTTGGTTCTGATCTGGTCAAAAACCTAGGGCTAGTTAGCAAAAGTAGGTTTTTCGAAAAATCCAAAATACCAGAAAATTTCACAGAATCCGAGGCATGCATCTTGAGTCAAGACACTTGAGCCCACACCGACTCTTGAGCTAACAGTTTAGGAGTTATGTGCCATTTCGTACTTTTGACTGCTGTAGCGCCCCCGTCAGGCCAAATTTCATTCCATTTTAATTTTACCTTTTTTAACTTCCTACACTTATTACATGAATTATTATTATACAAATGACTGTTCTGCGTCCTTTTACTAACTCATTTCAAATCCTATTCAAATTCAAGGATTTAAAAAGCATTTTCAATTAAATTCTGAATGGTGCACAATTGCACAAATGTGGGTGTAAAGCAACAAGTGAGGACACAATAAAATCTATGGCTTTTAACAAAGATGTCTCCTTTAATCTTTATACCTGATTTCAGCTTGTTTTGAGCAGAAAAATCAAACGAAGAGCTGCCTTATTATTCAGTCTAGAAATACTATCATTCGTTCGATGTATCTGCACATTCCTCAAGAAAACAGCACCTAGTTATTTGGCTGTCAGGAAGTTTTGGAACATGACACCACATCCCTGTAGGACTCCTTCCAAACAGAGACATGTTCAGTGCAAGGACAGAATATTGTGAGCTGAAAATGGCTCGAAGGGGGCATAGACAAGACGGCTGCTGTTAGCTCACATATGCGTGCTTTGAGAGACAGCTCACTTTTGTTCTTTTTCCCCCGTTTAGCACAGCAGAGGCAGATGTTGTTGTCTGATTCATGAACATCGAGATGAATATGTTACTTTGACACGTCTCAGAAAGCAAACCAAACAGCATGTCATTGTGATATTTGGATATGTCAAACATGGCCTGCTTGAATGCTCTTCTTGGTGGTGTTTGTAAAGGCAAGTGTCACTATTACTGTTGCTCATATTTTGGGTTAAGGTTTTGAACAAACATAGATGTGACACTTCAGATCATGTAGTTTGTTGAGTTGAGGTGTGCTATTACTTTTATATGCCATCAGACTTGTGGTTTTTGCCTAGCAGATAATAAGACAGATGATAAAGTCCCATAGATTTACATTGAAAGAGGGACACAAGCCATATCTACACACTTAGAAAAAAGGTTCAGTGCGGTTCTTGGCTCAATTTTAAAAACACTTTATGCCAAAAATGTTTGCATAATACTTTCATGTTTAAATAGTATATTTACTTTTATTAAATAATAAAATTTTATTGAAAATAAAAATTAATTAAAATAAAATGTATTAATTTAGGTGCTGACACCCACGACAACATTTTCAACTAAAAACGGAAAACTTTTTATGCATTTTGGTCGTTCATTTACACAACAACTGCTTTTTGGGGGACTGGAAACGCAAAGTTTTGAAAGCGGGTTTCAAAGTGCAAGTTTTTGAAAACGATAATGTTATTGTCTCCGTGTAAACTACAAAAACGTGAATTTGAGAAAACAGTGACATCAGGTGTGTGCGTATTATGTGTTTAGTCGATAATAATAATTCACCCAAAAATGAAAATTCTGTCATTAATTACTCACCCTCATGTCGTTCCAAACTCATAAGTCCTTTGTTCATCTTCAGAACACAAATCTTTTTGAAGTCTGAGAGATTTTAAAGAGAAAATACTCAACAATGGTGTTAACTTATGTTATTTGTTCATGGTTTGTATTATAGGATAATAAAAACACCACATAGACATATAAACAACATTAAAAACTTGATTTTCACCACTGGGGGTCTTTAAGAAAATATTGACCTGCAATCCAGTAGGGGGAGCACCACAACACATGCGTATTGTGTTGACTCAAGACCGGAAGTTGTTCTTTGAACGCGCTTTAGATAATATTATTTTGTAAATAAAGTGTTAAATTATGTTTTTTTGTGCAAACAGAGCACTTGTGTTGTTTCATAAAATTGACGTTAAACCACTGGAGTCACATGGAGTATTTTATTGATATCTTATACCTTTCTGGACCTTGAATGTGGTAGATGGTTAGATTGCTCCCAATGGAGGGATAGAAAGCTCTCAAGATTTCATCAAAAATATCTTCATTTGTGTTCCAAAGAGGAACAGAGGTCTTACTGGTGCAGAACGACACGAGGGTTAGTAATTAACGACAGAATTAAATTTTTGGGTTAACAAACCTTTTAAAACTAAACAACAATGGCAGACTACAGGACTGTGTTTGTGCTGCTCAAGAGTGTATTAAAGCTTCTCCCGCAAAGATTTACTGCACCACTACTATGACCAGTGGAGACGTATTATTTACATATAAGAAATTCTAACATCGCCAATTCTAATTCTGACATCGCCAACTACTGGCCTGGCATGCATAATACAGCATTTTTAGTCGTTTTCGCGGATCCGTGTGAACGGGCATAGTTTTGACAACATTTTCATCTGTATACAAAACTTTTGAACTTTTCTGATTTAAAGGTGCAATGTGTAAAATTTGGGAGGATCTATTGACAGAAATTCAATATAATATACATAACTATGTTTTCAGTAGTGTATAAAGACCTTACATAATGAACCGTTACATTTTTATTACCTTAGAATGAGCCATTTATATCTATATACACATGATAAGTCACCATTTTGCACCAGCATGATTCTACAGTAGCCCTAAACGGACAAATTGCTCTACAGAGCATGTTTGCTTGACTAGCTACTCTCTGCTGTCTCAGATGACATATTTGTCCTGTGTTGGCCACCGTAGCCTCTCTATATTGCAATTCACAATCTCACCGCTAGATGCCGCTAAAATTTACGCACTGCACCTTTAAGTACACTGTTTTCATGTAAACGTACCTTAAAACTAAATCATGATCTCATGATGGGAAGTCCTGAAAGGTTCTATATAGGAAGCGCCTGACAGAACCCTCAAAGGTTCTATATAAAACAATTTCTTCTAAGAGTGGACAAACCAGGGTATCAATAGTTTAAACAATTTTACAGCTCAAAAAATATGAGTTAAGTTTTACATTTCTGCATTTAAAGGCCTAAAAATTTAACACAATTATTTCCATTGTGAGTACCTCATCATTGTATTGAATCCAAAAAATGTAACATGACTAAACACATTGCTTATCTGTCCAAATAAAACCCTGTTGTGTGTAATTCTTTTACTACACTGTAAAAAAAAAAGAAAAAAGTCTTTTTCAAAGAATATCTTTTCAATATGTTTAACAAGAAAGCGCTTCAGCCTTTTACTTCAAAAATATCACGTGTTACTTACTATTTCGTTGTAATTATTTGTGAAATTTACAAGCAAAGTAAATCCTACACCATTTTTTTTTCAGTGTGTAATGATTTTTCCTCTATTCATTCTTAACCATCTCATAAGCATTGTACACCCTTCTTGCTCTCTCACCAAAGCCCATGCAAGAGTGGCTGTCCAACAGCTTCAGCTGCACTAATTTAATTGGCACTCATCAAATCAGATGTTAAATAAAGGAAAGGCAGTGATACAGGCTCTTACATAATGCACTGTGAGTGCCTTTATATTGTAGTAAGATCACTGACACCCTTCCACATGTTCACATTATGGCAGCAGACAAAATATAAATGATTTCCAGTCAAGTAATAACTGTGCTATTACCGCCAGTGAGAGAGAGAGAGAGAGAGAGAGAGAGAGAGAGAGAGAGAGAGAGAGTTATGGCAATATGAATGGCTTTGTTTTAGAAAGTCCTCGTACTGACAAATTGGTGCTGGGAGCAAGTTGAAGGGCATTAAGTTCTAAGGCTTGATTCTTGTCTAGAATCCTGCAACACAGAGAGGAAACTCATTGAAGATGTACAGTTTGTGTGATGTGCTTGCTGAATGCAGATCAGAGATGAAGGCACGCTGTGAGACTATTGGAAATGCAAACCCTAAAACAAATACATGCAAATGGAGATCGGCGTGTTGTGGCGAATGTCAGATGCCAGGCAGAATAGAGACATTTTTAGAGTAATTTGAGCATTCAGCACAAGATAGTTTTGGGATGTATTATAAGGAATCAATATTTCCTTTATCTTTTGAGATAAAAGACACATTTGAACTTCAAGAATGGAAAACATTCTCAGTCCAATAAGGACATTTACTGAAATTTTCTCAGCTTCTGACATCAGGCACATCGAAGACTCCTTACTAGGTGTTCAGAAACTTGTTCTGAACATTTCTGAGGAGGAGGAGGAAGCCAGATAGATGCTGTTTTATTTTAACACCAGAAGAAGGAAAGATGAAACTAAAATATGATAAAGTATGTTAAACCTTGTGCTATTTCTGGCTGTGTGTAGCACCTACAACTCTGCATATTCTTCTGAAGGATTCCAATCTTGGGAAATAGTGACTGAAGTTTTCATTTTTTTAACAGTGTTCCTGTCTTATCTTGTGGCACATTTAGGGTGCGTTCACACTTGGCAGGTTTGGTTTGATTAAAATGAATCAAAAACTGTATTTGGATTACAAGTGGACCAGCAGCACATTTTTACATTGCGCATTTCTTTACCAGCTTTTAATGCTGCTGTTTTGCAGTAACAGTTAGTTACATCATTGTTTTACAACCAAAAAAAGGGTAAATGTCATCAATTTAGCAATGTGCATCACTCTGAAAGATATATTTATCTTATTCAGCTCTATTAAATCCTGAGCAATTCACTTCGTAATCTACGTACAGACAATCTGCCACGCAGGACTAGGACCACTTAGCATTAATCGCCTCAGCCACTCTAATAGAAAACACTGCACAAGCGATTTGTAAATCACATCATCCCTTAACTGCCAGCAAGATTGATGAATGACTCAATCACAGTGTCCAGGTTGCACAGTTAAAATGGGACTGCAGTCAGCAGTCAAAGAGGTGTATGGACACAGACAGCAGGCATTAATGAGTGAAAAGGCTGGTCTTGCGAAAGCCATGGACAAGACATTGCATCCGAAACGAGAGTTCAGTAAGAATGGTTCACTCAAAAATGTACTTGCACTCATGTCATTCTGAACCTGCATGGATTTCTTTCCTCTGTGAAATGCAGAATGAGATATTTTGCAGATTGTCCAAGCTGCTCTTTTCCATTATGAAAGTAGAAAGTGCGTGAAAATGTTCAATCAAAATGTGGAATCTATTATTTCAACTGATATGTGTACATTACTGGTAATTTTCTGAGTTTACGAACATTTCCTTTAACCCTAAAACACAACACAATGGAATAATTCAAAATACTAGGAAAACACTAGAAACACCTAGGCCCGGTTTTTCAAAAGGTTTAATCCGGATAAAATTGATCCGCATTTAGTAATCCTTTTTTTGCGATCCGTGATCACGTAATCCATCTTACATTTGGAGCCTGTTTTTTTAAAGCAACATCGGATTGGATCAATCTGATCCGGATAGGAACTTTTCAGGATCACCAAATCTGGATTTCCAGTGCTCTACGGAGGCCCTAAAGGGACATGTTGACAGAAAGTATAGGGGTTTTGAATTAAATATATTTTTGTTGGATATTTACAGCTGTTTAGGGATTGTTTTATGGCACCAACATTTCTTTTTACTTTAGAGTAAGTTACCAAAAGGCTAAATATGTAGACTAATGTCTGCATTTAATTTATTACTTTAACAGTTAAACTAATCAAGATAAGCAAGATAAAAATGTGTATGTATATTACATGATAAAAAGGTTGTATTTTTTGACTAGTTTTAAAGTTTTACTACATTTTCCTCCTGGAATCCATCTTGAAATCCTACCCCCTGTTGGGATCAGGATAATCCTGTTTTTTTGGATCAAAGTGATCCAAATCCTACAAAAAAGTTCTGAAAAACCCAAACTAAAGGTTTGATCCGGATCAAAACCAAGATTGCATTACGTGATCTAATCTGATTATGTAATCCATTTTTTCTTTTGAAAAACACATTTTCAAGATTTGATCCAATCCGTTATCCAAAATCCTAGTGGTTTACTTTTGAAAAACCGGGCCCTAGTGATGGCCGATTTCGAAACACTGCTTCATGAAGCTCCGAAGCTTTATGAATCTTTTGTTTCAAATCATTGATTCGGAACGTGTATCAAACTGCCAAAGTCACGCGATTTCAGTAAACGAGGTTTTGTTACGTCATAACTGTTTTGAAACGTTTCTAAACAGTTTGAAATTTCTTTGGTTCACCTGTAGAGGGCGATGATAAAACAAACCCATGAATCATGCAGATTCACTGAGAACAATTGAACAAGTGTCTATGGGCTTTACCCTATGGTTTTACCAGATCTCTGATCAGCTTTATACATTTGTAGATCTTTTAATTAGACATTAGAATAATTAAAATGAATAATTGTAGTTATTAATCTCTTATTGGCCTGTTTAGCTTGAGCCATGGAAGAAAACAAGCCCTAAAAATTGATAAAAGAACACATATTATACAGACACTCTATAGTTAATCTTATTAGGTGATTAATTAATTGCATTTAATAGATGTTACTCTCAATAAAACATTTGCAATAGATTTGTAAAAGGTGTTTTTATGCATGTTTAGCGTGAGTTTTGTTGCATTTACACTGTTCTGACCACTAGGGGTCACCATGGAGACAGGTGTCAGATTGTTTCGAAGCCTCGACACATTATGGCACATTTGCTTCAACTGTTTCAGTGTTTCACAAAGCCTCGATCTGCCTATCACTAGAAACACCTTCATATTACTCAGTACACAGTATTGTTACAAAACTGCTCCAAGACTGGGTTAAACACAGCTTTATTGGTAAATCCAGAACCGTAACCCAAAATACATTCAATGGGTCAAATACAGGCAATAAGTGCAAATAAACAAACAAGGCAGAGTACACTGACGAAACTAGCAAAACCTCACAGTGAATGACAGAGTGAACATGGTTTACATAGGCTGGGCTAAACAAGGTACAAGTGAAGACAATCATGGTTGATTAGTCCGGGCAGTGGGTTATGGGTAATGCAGTCCGAGATGGTGTGGCAGTAGTCCGGGGAGGAGTGTCCTCTGGTGGCTATCAAGGGCACTCAAGCTGGTGATCTTGACAAGTATATATCGTGCTGGGTAGATTACTGATTCCAAATTACATGACAAAAGTTTTAGTTAGTAACGTAATCCATTACATTACATATTTAAGGTAATATAATCTGACTACTTTAAGATTACTTTTGACCTAACTTGTTTTTTTTTTCACATGCATAGGATAATCTTGTACCATACTGATATAAAAATACAAAGACAACAATAATAAATTCATTCGTTATCATGAACAACATAAAATATTACATTATGTCAGAATTTTCTAGACTGGGGTTCGTTATGGAATGGATTCATGTGTTTAATGAAAAGTTATCTCTAACTTAAATTCTCAGAGGCTTCTTGTGAGAACATAATCATATAATCAGTAGTAAAGTAACTGTAGTCTGATTACGAGTATTTTAAAATGTAATATAATCTAATTACAATGACTTACTTTTTGTAATCTGATTACGTAATCCAGATTACATGTAATCGGTTACTACCCAGCACTGAGAATATATACGCAGTATTCACTAAGAAGTATTCTGAACACAGCCATATAGATAGATAGATAGATAGATAGATAGATAGATAGATAGATAGATAGATAGATAGATAGATAGATAGATAGATAGATAGATAGATAGACAGACAGACAGGACCCCAAACATGGAGAGTAGAAATAATATCCTGTAGTCATTGTTTTTTCATCAGTATGTTTTTTAGATGATAATATTAGCAATACATATTCAGGCTCTATTAGGTTGATTTATCCATACTTATGCATTTTCCTGTGATATTAGTATTTACAATTTGTTTCAAAATGCTAATGCCCCCAATTCATTGCTCTTATTACCATGCATGGGCTCTCATTAACCAGGCATGATTTTCCAATACAATTTCTTTCTGTTATTGATTTGACTGTAGGCCATGGATGTGCTAGCTAGGGGGACAGTGGAAAATTCAGACCAATGGTGTAAAAAAGAAAAGAAAAGAACAGAAACAAACAAACAAAAACCTCAACATTGTTACTGTTTCATTCTGCTTTCTAAATGTGTAATGTTTTTCTGGGTTTCCTCTGTTCACTGTTGCCCTCAGCTTGCTTTGGAACAATATTTTTTTTTTCTGAAAAATGCTGAACAAAAAAAAAAAAAAAAAAGAAAAGTGTCTTTTATGTAAAGCTGACAGTGTTCAGGATAGAAAAAGACTCCCACTGTCTTCTACATGCCTTCAGATGTTCAATTTATTGTTTAGCAAGTAAAAGGTTTTAATATCATTCAATGTCCACCTTCAGGTTGTGGTACATGTGAAATCTATGATTGAATGAATGATTTTTCTTTAGCATTTTAATATTAATATTATTAATAAACAATATTCCAAGATAATCACTTATCCAACCTGAAGCATCTTAGCTTTATTTGATTATCCATACATCATTGTGAGTATAAAATATGATACATAGCTAAGTCGTTTGAGGAATATTTATCTTTTAATAGGCTAGAATGTTTGAATATTCTTTAATATTTCAGGCTTTGCTGGATTAATATATGGTCTCAAGCAGCTCACAGTAGCTTATAAATGGGACTGTGCATGAAAATATATAGCTGCCTGCCTTCATATTGCGAGGTTCTTCAGCTCGAAAACAACTGGTATTGGCTATTTTCCTAGACGCATTTATATGCATACTATAGCACTGCTTAAACATTGTGTTTCATAAATCATGCAGGACACCTCAGAAAGCCCCAACATTACGTAACTATCGCATTTCATGGATTGCAGTATCTTGGAGTGGCCTCTGGCTGTGATCTGAAGTACTGAATTATTGCGCGGCCATTTTTGAGTTGTGAAATTTAGAGCTTTCTCTTTTCACCGTTGTTCGTCAGCAGACGTTGGAGCTGAAACGCTATTCTGAAAAGAAAACCCCCAAAACATGCGTCTTTTCCAAACTACGCGTTTAAAACACATCTGCATTGGAAATGTAACTGTGTCTAGAGTTAAGGAATGTAACAAAACAGTGTGTGTTACAGGCTCAAGATGTTTGTTGGGTATGACGTTTTCTTGCACAGGTGTGTCTGGACCATACCTGCAAAAGGTAAAGACAAATATCGGAAATGGACGTATACCGCTGGCTTGTACGCCAAACACAATTTATAACGAACACAGGAAACATTTTATTCGTGCATTTTCATCAAAATACACTTATGAGGACGCGTTTGGCCTGGCACGTGACAAACCCGAAAAGTTCTGGAGTGAAGCGGCTCGTGGTATCACTTGGTTTGAACACTGGACCAAAACTCTGGATAATACGGATACAGTGTTTCCAAAATGGTAAGTACAGGCTATGTATTAGAGGGCGTTGACATATTCCAGTAACAGAATGGAATTAAACGCAAGGGTCTCAGGCGCTATAGCTGTCGTTAAAGGTGAAGTTCACCTTAAAGTGATGTGAGGCACAATGACAGCCTCAGTCACCATTCGCTGTCACTGTATGGGAAAATAAATGCTATGAAAGTGAATAGTGACTGAGACGTTCAGGCCCTAACATTCTGCAAAACAACAGTTACTCTGAAGGAAGTGAGTCAAACATGGTTTTGGGGATAAATAAAACATGAGGGAGATATATTATGACAATTTGAAATTATTTTTAATTTAACGCACCTCTTTTAAAAACGCAACGAAATGGCGTATGTCTGACGCATGGGTATCTAGACCAATCAAAAACGGCGCAGACGAACGCTTCTTATCTCAACGCCCCTTCTGTGTTGGGAATTGTGTTTTCTAATCTGAGTCAGAGTCAGTAACATAAAGTGGTAGAGTAATACATATGTTTATGGTGGTGAACGCAGGTCTTGTTTCTTAGTGTGTTGTGGATTGACATTGAATAAATGAGAATTAATGTGGTTCAGCAAGAGGATAGGATTTATATATCAACATCTTTAAATCAGTATTATATTCATCCATTATATATATATATATATATATATATATATATATATATATATATATATATATATATATATATATATATATTCATAGCAAGATAACAAATATACATTAATTTTCAACACCAACCAAATTTTTACAAACAACCCATCACCCTATAATCACACATCTCAAAGCAATCAGTATTATAACTCACACTCACAATCACCTCTGTTTACCCTCATATTCTTTTAATAACATGTTGTATACAACTTTTTAAAAGCTTTTTACACCTGCTTCAAACTTTTCCACAACCTCACCCCACAATTACTGATGCACATACTTGTTGTTCTTATTTTGAGCTTTTTCTCTCAAGTTATACCCACCTTGCCTTTCCATAAACATTGTTTGTAAATTTCCCAGATGGAAATTATTTCTTGATTTAAACAGACTTGTGCCATCTTAAATTCAGCCAGATCAATGAACTTTAGTGTATGTGACTTTAAAAATAATGAATTTGTCTGTTCCAGATATCCAACATCATTATTGATAATTCTGATTGCTCTCTTTTGTAATGTGTAACGCCTATAGATGCAGTGTTGCTAAATTCGCTGTTTTCCCACGGAATTGGGTTAACATGATATTTAGCCCCTGGAATGGGAATTTTACCAGGGAACCCCACCAAAAACGTGGATTTTACCCCCACCCCCAAAACACAATTGGGCTAGTTGTGAGTAGCAATTGGGTGGGTTTTGTTGTGTAAACCTGGCAACCGTGTGTAGGTGTTTCCCCAGATTTCCACACTGTAACTCAAATATGGTAGTAGTATAAGTGTATTATACAGAATATACTTTGATTTATTGTTCAGAATATGTCTTGATTTATTCAATATTGCTATGGCCTTTGCCAAGTTTGCTTTGTTTTGTTGTGCATTTTCCAGCAGATTTTGTGGTCTAAAATAACACCAAGAAATGTATTCTATACTTATATTGTCAATTTTCAATTCTAAAAGTTCTTTCAAAGACCTTTTAAAAATTCCAATGAGAAAAATAAATGGGGAAAAATATTTGCGGAGCCAAGGCACCTGAACAATTGGGGGACACTATTGCACTCTATTGAAATTAATATTGATTACTGCATAGCGGTTAATGGCAATTTAAACATTTTGATTGTGATGCGAAAACTTGAGAAAAACTAAATTATCGACGACTCAGTCCATATTATACCATAAGCATATAGGGAAATTCCCAACCTGCTCAAACTGATGTTTTTGTTATAATAAGAAAAGGTTAAATGGTTTTACCCATTATATCATAAACTGGTCAGATGCCAGAAATAGATATAAGAGTTGTTTTGACAACCCCCCCCCCCCCCCAATATCAAACGTCAGCAGAAATATTAACAGACCATTTTGATCGGATTCAAATGAGCAACTAATTCTGAAAAACATCACTCCTGCAGTACTTGGCAGGCATCCAATATCTGACCACAAACGTGTCAGCGTGACCTGTCACACTGGAACACCTGAAAAACAATTGAATATAACAAGCATGCATACTATTAAATATACAAGAATAATAACCATAAAGGGTACAATAACAAGTGAATACTTAAAAATATGATGAGAATTAATATATAAAGTAGAAGTACATAAATATATGAAATCCACCAGATTGGTATATTGTTAGGCAGTTTTAATTTATCATGGTCAAGGTATCATAATGCGAGTATTGCTTTTGTTCAACTATTTCTTTAAGAACACCTGTTTCCCTTACAGGTTTGTTGGAGGAAAGCTGAACATGTGTTATAATGCTGTCGATCGGCATGTGGAGAATGGAAGAGGTGATCAAGCAGCTGTCATTTATGACAGTCCAGTTACCGGCACTAAACAGTTCATCACATACAGAGAAATGCAGGACCAGGTAAAACACTAAAGGTGTGGTCACATTAGCGAAATTTTGGTGAAATTACTTTGGCAAAAATGGTCGTCAATAGTGTAGTGATGTATGAAGCGCAACTCTCACAGAAGTCAATTTAAAAAAAGGCAGCGAATATACGTGACCAACTTGAACCTGTTGATAAATCTGTATGAGCAATCCATGCGAAATTCCCAATTGTGTGGATTCCTATTGAAATGACTGGATTTTGTCCACGTAAATTCACCAGACAAGATCAGATTTTGACCGCACATCAAGTCTTTAAAACCAAGAACCTTCCTTCTCCTCCAAAATGCTGGATCAATTTGCATTTAATGTCCATTTTCTGTTGTTTTGATTAATTGATATTGTAGGATTTCTGACTTGCCTCCAGTTTGTCAAAATTTGTATACGTATCCATAAAGTTCATCTTCCGCACACCTTTTTGTAGGTGTCCAGGTTGGCGGGTGTTCTGGTGAGGCATGGCGTGAAGATGGGCGATCTGGTGGTGATCTATATGCCCATGGTTCCTCAGGCCATGTTCACCATGCTGGCATGTGCCCGTATTGGTGCCACCCACAGCCTCATATTTGGGGGATTCGCCTCCAAAGAGCTCTCCGTCCGTATCGACCATGCTAAGGCAAGCCATTGGGTTTTCTTTTTATGAAAATGAATAAACTATTTTTGTAAATGCATATCTCTGCTGAGGTTGCGAAAACCACTTCCCCTCTTAAATCATCTTTTTCTCCGCAGCCCAAGTTGCTGGTGACTGCATCATTTGGCATCGAGCCGGGCAGAAGAGTGGAGTACATTCCCCTGGTGGAGAAAGCTCTGGAGCTCAGCACTCACAAACCACATAAAGTCCTCATCTACAACCGGCCCAGCATGGTGAGCTATCAGAAAACCCACGGCACCTGGACCCAGTCTCATTATCAAACTGGCACAGTTTCTACTGCCTATTAACTGGTAAAAGAGAAGATAATGCTGCAGTGAGAGAATACAAATGCAAATGTAGTCCCCTTTCTAAAAGAGTGTACCTCTAAATTCAACCTTCTCAAGGAGGCTGACACTTAAACAACATAAATCCTTGTAGAAGGAAGTTGGTCTTTCTTCATTTGTATAACTGTAATAATATATCACTCAAAAAAAATTAGGAAATCAAATGTTCAAAGCTTTTAGCGTTTTAACAAACTCTAGCTAAACTCATTTATCTTTCCTGTTTTGGTGTCTGTTAAATGAGTTTTGTTATGTTGCTACATCTACAATCAGTATGTTGATTTCACAACGCAGGGAATTGCTTAAGCTTCATCCTGTGTTGTCATGGAAACTGTTAGCAAATAGCTTTTTGATTTATCAGCGGTTTGGGATACAGGATAAATCCCGCATGGTTGCTGAAGGCGAACACATCTCGGAAATGAGAAAAAAAAAAATATTTGAGTTAATATTATATGTGAGGGGAGAATTTGCCGGCCCTAGAAGTACACATCCTGTTATATATTTAGAAGATTTACTCTATGGAAGGATCTTATTTATGGAAACTTTTAGAATATTCAAAACTACTGTATTGGAATGAAAATGCATTGCATTGCCACAACAAATACCAAAAAAAACCCAAAAAACATAAAAGTAGTCCATATGACTTAAAAAAGCTTTTCTCACAACTAAACGTGACAAAGCCTGAAAGAAATGTAGAAAAAAGAGGAAGTCATACAACTTTGAAACAGCATCACAGTGCATAAATACTTGCAGAATTTTTTAGGTGAACTATTCCTTTAAAGATAATGAAGATAATCCCATGATTTACTCTCCCTCAAGCCACCCTAGGTCTATATGACTTTCATCTTTCAGACGAACAGAATCAGAGATATATTTAAAAATATCCTGGCTCTTCTAAGCTTTATAATTATTAGAGGGGGTGGGGTGGGGTGGGAGGGTGCAGATATTGAAGCCCCAAAAAATGTATCCATCCAAAAAAATTATCTATACGGCTCCAAGTGGATAATAAAGGTCTTTGTTTTTGTAAAAAAAAATCCATATTTAAAACTTTATAAATTCTAATAACTAGCTTCTGGCGGATGACCGTAGTCATACTGTGCAAGTCGACTTGTGCCAAATGAGTAACCCATGACACCGATGATTGATGCAGGATGTAGGAGTATCGTAAGCTTAGACGTCTCTCACGGTTTAAACAAATAGGGCTGGTCAACAAACTCAAGCTCCTCTTCTCTTATATCGAAATCCTCCGACATTTCTTTTTAAAACTGATCGTTTAGACTTCTAATTCGTGACCGGTGTTTTGTTTTGCTCTCTCCTCTGCGCTTCCATGTTCGCCAATACGTCATGTGTCGGGTCAGAGGTTACTCTTCCGCCACAAATCAATGCATATGTCTGTCTGCTGAACAGGGGCGCCGTTGACACGGGGGACAGGGGGGTCAGGACCCCCGCACTTTTGAAAAGAGAGAAATCGACCCCTGCATTTTTGATAAGGGCTTCAATCAGTCAAACTATATAATCTTTTAGCTTAGGATATTTTCTTTAAAATGAGACCATTTTCACGTTTCTGTGAGCTTTCGTTTGTAAATAATCAACTGTTTTGTCACGAATGTGAACAGGAAATGCGCTCTCGAACGGAGAAACACGCAATCTCCAAGCAATTGATCAGAGCATGCTAACGTTTTAGGACAGGTCGATGGTATATAAATCATGCCCGAACGTTAGCGTTTGTCAATCAAAGCCAAACTGTACATTCAGAAATTTGACAGGAGGCTGATCTCTCGGGTTGATGCGCGAGATGGATTGACTTAAGTTTTCGTGAGGATTTATAGTTTATGGACTGTTTTGATTTCGATAATTACATCAAGAAAGGTAAACGCATTGATGGCATCTATAAAAGAGATCTTTGAAAGCGAAACAAAAGTGATTATTGCCTCGACCAGCAACGCAGTGGGGTGGACGCACGAGAGGAGCGTTTAATAGGTAGGCTATGTGTATGGGCTACTGTAATACTACATAATGCTTATCAGTGGCATGCATTTTTATCACGAAAGTGAAAGTGCCTTTTGCGGTCGCATCGCGGTGCCCCCGTGTTCCCATTTCTCCCGATGTGAACCGTGAGCTCCAGTCCATTACAATGTAAGGCGGTTAAGGCCCGGGTATACTTCATTTCCCACATTCCGCTCAGCCTTTCAAAGAAGCTCCTTTGCCCATGAGCGTGGAAAGACGTATGAATTTACATGTACATTTATTCATTAACAACCCCCCCCACATACTTTGGTCCCCCCCAACTTTAATAATAATAATACATTCTATTTGTAATGCGCTTTTCTTAAACCCAAAGCGCTACAGTAAAAGAAAAAAAAAAAAAACAACAAAAGCAATACAATTCATTAGAGAAAGACAGCCTTAAATAAATGTGTCTTAATCAACTTTTTAAAATGATCCAACGTTGGTGCATTTCTGATGGGTAGAGGAAGCACATTCCATAGCTTAGGGGCTTTGTATGAAAAGGCTCTTTCCCCCATGGTCTTTAGCATACAAGAAGGCTGGTGAAGTGAAAGAGAGTTAGAAGAGCGAAGAGAGCGTGATGGAGTATAAGGACTGATGAGATCACAAAGATACTCAGGTGCAGTCCCATGAAGTGCCTTGTATGTTAAAATAAGAATTTTAAAATCAATTCTCGCATTTATGGGAAGCCAGTGTAATTGTGAAAGAACCGGTGTAATGTGTTCACGAGGAGAAGTACGAGTGAGCACACGAGCGGCAGAATTTTGTATATACTGAAGCTTTCTCAACGATTTAGATGGAAGGCCAGAGAACAAGGCATTACAGTAATCTAACCTAGTTGTTATGAAGGCATGTATAAGCCTTTCTGTGTCTGCAAAAGAGAGAAAAGGTCTAAGTCGAGCTATTTTTCTCAGGTGGAAAAATGCAGTTTTAGAGATGTCTTTTATGTGTGCTTCAAATGTTAATTTAGGATCAAAAATGACACCAAGATTTCGCACCTGTGAAGTGGGGATTACCGTGCTGGAATCAACAATCAAACTGATCTGCTCAGCCTTGCGAGTAGCCGCCACTGTACCAATCTGCATCAGTTCAGTTTTGGAGCCATTCAGCTTCAGGAAGTTATTCTGCACCCAGATACTGATCTCTGCTAAACAACCACGCAAAGCAATTAATGAGCAATGGACATCAGGATTAGTTGTGATGTAAATCTGCGTATCATCCGCATAACAGTGATACCCAAGACCATGTTTCCTGATAATCTGCCCAAGTGGAAGCATATAAATGTTAAATAATATTGGACCCAATACTGAACCCTGAGGAACTCCCTGTCGAACAGGCACGGTATCTGATTTGTAGTTACCCTAGCCAACGAACTGGGCACGATTCGTTAAATAAGATCGAAACCAATTGAGGACAGCTCCAGAAAGACCCAACCAGTTTTCCAGCCTGTCAAGGAGAAGAGAGTGACATATAGTGTCAAAAGCAGCACTGAGGTCTAATAAGACCAAAATACTGCATGCACCGGAATCTGCCGCGATAAGATCATTTACGACCCTAATTAAAGCGGTTTCAGTACTATGCCCTCTTCTGAACCCAGATTGAAAAGGTTCAAAGAGACTGTTCAGTGCTAGGTGATTATTTAACTGAATAGCCACAACACGCTCAAGAACTTTAGCCAAGAATGGGAGGTTAGAAATCGGCCTGTAGTTGGATAAGTCAGAAACATCACATCCAGTCTTCTTAGGGACTGGTGTAATGGCAGCTATTTTTAGTTCTGGAGGAACAATTCCAGAAGTCAATGACAAATTCACAATTGAGGTCATAAAAGGGCAGATTGATGCAAGGCAGTTCATAATAACCGAGCAGGGAACCGGATCTAAAATACTGGTAGTAGAGTTCATGGACTTCACTGTACTTATAATAAAATCATCTGCAACTGTTTCAAAGTTCGAAAAGGTAGTGGTTGGAGAATTTGAAGACTGGATATCAACTAGCTCAAGAGGAGTGATGGTATTTAAAGAGCTATGTATACCCTCAATCTTACCAGTGAAATAATGAAGAAACTTATTACACTGGTCAACAGAGGAATGAACAACGGCCTTAGTTGGTTTGAGAAGATTGTCAACAGTCTTAAACAGTGATTTAGAATTTGTTGCAGCATTAGCAACGATGCTTGAATAATAGTTCTGACGTGCAGTATTCAAGGCAGAATGGTAAGCAGACTGTTGTTCAGTGTAAAGAAGCCTGTGCACCATCAGGCCAGATTTTTTGTACTGCCGTTCTAATTGCCTTCCGGCAGCTTTCATTAAACGTAACTCCGGGGTAAACCATGGACAGGGTTTCCTAAAAGTAAAAGCCCGTTCTCGCACAGGTGCGAACTCTTCCAGAAGTGAGGATAACATGGAATTATAGTGCTCAACGGAGTTAGTAGTGGGAAGCCCAGAAACAGAAGTCGAAAAAAGAGTGAAGTCCATGTGCTTGATGTTACGAAATTTGATAGTGTGCTCAGAAATGGATCGTGAAGGCATAACATTTATGTCAAACTTTGAAAATCTCTCCTGCGCCCCTGCTGCTGAAAGCTAGTTGTTATAGTTAATACATTTTTAAATATGGATATTTTTCTTACAAAAACCCATCGCTTCCCTTCAGAAGGCCTTTATTAACCTAGTAAATTGTGCACACAAATTAGTAAATCATGCGCACAATTTGGCCTACTATTTTTTTCCTGCATGTCATTTCAGGGGCTCCGTACTATTATTAACTAAAAACAAAAGTGAAACTAAAGCTATTAAAAAATTTTTTTGTTAATTTAAATAAAGTTAAAATAAAATCTAAATATTAGATGAAAAACTCAAAAATTTAGAGATGTTGCATTGGCAACTAATTAAAGTAGAAGTAATAAGAACCAACTGAAACTTAAATTAAAACTGAAATATTTTTTTTTTAATTATTTAGAAACATTTAAATAAAACTAATAAAAATAACAATAGCACATAACAAAATTACTAACAATTACGAAAACAGCTAAATAAAACTAAAAGCTAATTTAAAATATTAATACAAATATTTAAATAATACTAAAATAATTGCTGGCTGGACTGAGCATTTTGCTTCCTAATATCAGTCTCTTATCATTTTGAGGGACATGCTTTCGTCCTGTGCCTAAACACTGGTTTTTTACCATAGGAAAAGGTGTCCACACGTCCTGACCTGAGCTTGGACTGGGAGGAGGAAATGGCCACCGCCCGCCCTCATGACTGTGTGTCTGTCCCTGCTCATCATCCTCTGTACGTCCTGTACACCTCCGGCACTACTGGCACTCCTAAGGTAAGATCTTGTTTATGACAGTGCACAGCGGTAAAGCACACAGCTGAGGGAGCGGATGAAGTTGTTTACTGTGGACTAGATTCATGCTGTCAGGGACTTTGTTTATTCTATATTCTGTTAGCAGGAGACCATGAGCCATACGTCTTTATAAACTCTCTTGTGTATTCAAGATAAGAATAAAGGAACTCATTTTAATATAAAGGATTTAGCCTGTGGCTGTGATGTTGCTTAAAAAAATTACCAAAAAGTACTTTTTACTCCAAGGTACATGTTTTGGCCATGTATCTTGCAGTACCCTGTAAATAATGTTTTTTTTTTTTTTTTTTTTAAACAATCATTAGGAAGGAAGTTATTTTAGGAAATGTTTTGTTTTTCAAAAGAAGAACAAGAATTAAAATAGAGTAAGAAATATAGTTACAAATTAATCAAATTTTTCACTAAATGAACAGATATTTAATAATTTTGAAACATAATATGAAAAAATTAAATAAAAATTGTGAGTTTATATCACACAGTCCTGTCTTTTTTCCTCGCAATTGACCCTTCGCAAAGACCCGCCCCCCTTAGTTACTCTTGCTTTGTCTGACAAGCCATTGCACTGCCACGCCACATGCAGTGAAAAATACATTGCGAAGCAAAGAGGACACTGACAACACGTAAGACAGAGCATTTACTTATGATATTAAACAAAGTCCTAGCTTACAAATTGTGTATTTTTTTTTTAAATCGAACAATAAAAACCATGTTGTGGCTCTGTAATGAGCCACAAAATGTTTTTTATTGTCGTGACAGATCGCTGTAATGCCTCAGCTCAAGCGGCTTGTGAACCGATCATCTCTTCCTACTAATTATTTTATAGCATCAAATAAACATAAATGAACATGAGAAGGAATGTTGTTTCAAACACGGAAAGATGTAAATACACACCATTTTTCAAGTTCAAGTCCACCGAGGTTAATCTTCTAATTCCTGACTGCTTTGTCGAACAAAATGGCGGATTCGGCGTTATGATTGGTTAGGTCCCTTGTCAATCAAACTCCCGGTGAAGGGTCAATTCTGACTTAATTTCTCACATTTGTGACTTTATATCTTACAATTATGACAATTAAAACAGTAAAGGTAGCACAAAAACTAAATTTTATATATGTAGGATATTTTTAACCATGCAGCAAATGTTTTCAAAATATATATAAAAAAATTACTTAAATTACTTTAAACCCTTTAACGGATTAGTTCACTTCAGAATTAAAATTTCCTGATAATTTACTCACCCCCCTGTCATCCAAGATGTTTGTCTGTCTTCAGATGAAAAAAAAATTGTTGTTTTTTTTTCCATATAGTGGACTTCAATGGCTACCAATGGGTTGAAGGTTCAAATTGCAATTTCATTGCAGCTTCAAAGGGCTCTTATTCCTCATCTGGGATCATGTAGAGCCCTTTGAAGCTGCATTTAAACTGCAGTTTGAACCTTCAACCCGTTGGTAGCTGTTGAAGTCCACTATATGGAGAAAAATCCTGGAATGATTTCCTCATAAAGCTTAATTTCTTTTCAACTGAAGAAAGAAAGACATGAACATCTTTGAAGACATGGGGGTAAATTATCAGAAAATTTAAATTATGAAGTGAACTAATCCTTTAATGGGTTAGTTCACCCAAAAATGAAAATAATGTCTTTTGTTACTCACCCTCATGCTGTTCCACACCAGTAAGACCTTTGTTCATCTTCAGAACACAAATTAAGATATTTTTGTTGAAATCCGATGGCTCAGGGAGGCCTGCATAGGGAGCAATGACATTTCCTCTCTCAAGATCCATTAATGTACTAAAAACACATTTAAATCAGTTCATGTGAGTACAGTGGTTCGATATTAATATTATAAAGCGACAAGAATTTTTTTTTTTATGCGCCAAAAAAAAAAAAATTACGACTTATTTAGTGATGGCCTATTTCAAAACACTGCTTCAGGAAAGCTTTGGAGCATCGAATCTTTTGTGTCGAATCAGCTGTTCGGAGCACCAAAGTCATGTGACTTCAGCAGTTTGGCGGTTTGACACGCGATCCAAATCGTGATTTGACACAAAAGATTCATAACGCTCTGAAGTTTTTATGAAGCAGTGTTTTGAAATTGGCCATCACTATATATGTTATTTTGTTTTTTTGGCGCACCAAAAATATTCTCGTCACTTTATAATATTAATATTGAACCACTGTACTCACATGAACTGATTTAAATATGTTTTTAGTACATTAATGGATCTTGAGAGAGGAAGTGTCATTGCTGGCTATGCAGGCCTCATGGAGCCATCGGATTTCAACAAAAATATCTTAATTTGTGTTCTGAAGATTAATGAAGGTCTTGCTGGTGTGGAACGGTATGGGTTCATTTTTGGGTGAACTAACCAATAGTTACGATTTGTATTAATCTATTTGTAGTTACAATAGTATTAATCGGTCAAAATGCTTACTGTAGGTTAACGGTTAATCAGTTAATTATGAGCATCCCTATTCCATAGCCTTTGGCCATTGCATTGTGTGTGTGTGTGTGTGTGTGTGTGTGTGTTTTCCTGACTGTTACAAAAGTAAAAAAAAAAAAAAAAAAAAAAACTGCTAATTTAAGGTATTGGTTTGCTCATTATGTGTGAATAGCGGATCAATTCACTGAAAGAAACACCAAAAGCACCTCTCTGTCTTTAAAATAATGTAGCGCTTACTCTGCACCAGTAATTTTGTTACAGCTGGCTTAAGGCTTGTGCACACCGGGATGATTATCAAGTGCGTTATCGCCTACGTTTAACTTCTCGTGACTAAACAAAGGGCGCCATTGTGAACTGTGCACACAACATGTAAAACGGCAGGCATAAAAGCGTCATTTTTATAAAAAAAAAAAAAATGCCTCGGGTTCCTTTTTTTGGTTTGACGTGCTTAGTTAAAAAACTGCCCGACTAATGAGATTGGCGCATTTGCCTGGAGCTGCTGAAGTTACAGTAAAACACGACTTGGTGGCGCTCAAGCACATAACGGTCTTGCCGAGCACACACTGATAAGAAGACAACGAAGAAGACCCCTACAAACTATGTGAACACGATGGCGTTCTTCTACAAGGGAGTTTGTCGTCACAGCATTTGTTTCTAGGCGGACCGTTAAAGAACACAACACACACGTCTCCCGGACATCCTGTAGAATTCAACCAACCAGATGATGACTTTGAAAATCCGTAAGTGTTTCCAGATAAGGTGTGACGTTTGAGGTTGAGACTACATCTGGCTTGACTGGCTATTTTCAAGCTGCAAGTTGTTTTTTAAACATACAGTGGGTAAGGAAAGTATTCAGACCCCCTTACATTTTTCACTCTTTTCACTCGTTATATTGCAGCCATTTGCTAAAATCATTTAAGTTCATTTTTTCCCTCATGATTCTCATTTGCTCTGACATGCACTGTGAGCTGTAAGGTCTTATATAGACAGGTGTGTGGCTTTCCTAATCAAGTCCAATGAACTCAAATGAACCATCTCAAGGATGATCAGAAGAAATGGACAGCACCTGAGTTAAATATGAGTGTCACATCAAAGGGTCTGAATACTTAGGACCATGCGATATTTCAGTTTTTCTTTTTTAATAAATCTGCAAAAATGTCAGCAATTCTGTGTTTTTCTGTCAATATGGGGTGCTGTGTGTACATTAATGAGGGAAAAAATGAACTTCAATGATTTTAGCAAATGGCTGCAATATAACAGAGTGAAAAATTTAAGGGGGTCTGAATACTTTCTGTACCCAGTGTACACAAACGAAGAACCCTCTCACACACCTAACCAGTGCTTTTTCATTCGTTGGGTAGTCTGTGCCATGTTGGTTAAATTTGTCAGTGGTCATTTCGGGTTCTGTTCTGAGAGAAAACTTCCTGAGGGGAATCCAGTGTTCCAGCGTGACTTGCCAGAACTAACCAGCGTTAGTTCTGGCAGGTCACGTCAGTCAAGCTCGCATCAGCTGACTCCCAGGTCACTCACATCTACCTATAGGAATATGACGCCTATAACAGCACCCATATATAAGCTCTTCAGTATTATCAGCAGCTATTGCATTCTCAGGAGCTAATTACCCTCCTCCATCCCCAGCTCCTCCTCTCTTCAGTCAGGATTGGCCTTATGATTCCCCTGAATCATACTTATTCTTGAAATATGTGTACATGTTAAATTATCGACATTAATGGTATCTGCATATGTTTTGTTCTGTTTACCCTAAGGGGGGTTATTGCTGCTCTCCCTGCTCTTATACATGCTAGGCTGCATGGATGCTTAGGGAGTTCTTGCCCAGAACAGAACCATACTGCCAATACAAACTCTATGCAATTATCAGTCATATTTGATGATAGTGGTCCTGACAGAAGTCTTCCTGAATTAAATTAAGGTTTGTATTGCAATTTTTTCCTAACATATTTTTACTGTAGAAACAGGAAAACGTCTGTAGTCTCACATTGTACCTTTTTTTGTTTACATGTGTGTCGCAGCTAACGTCTTCTTGGAACGCTAACCTTCTATAAATACAGCATACATTGGATTTACACAACTTCCCATCATATGGAAGTTTCACCTCCTGCCAAACGAATGCTGCGATCAGGGCTCATGCAGTGTATAAAGTACAGCTCTACAGTGGGAGCGTTCTATTGATCTAGTATGCTAGCATCGCGTTTAATGGGTTGAAACTTGAATGTCTGACAGACGTGATGACATAAAGTAAAGCTGTTTTTGATGTAACTTTGCAAACATGATTATTAGCATAAGATTGTTTTTTTAATGAACTGATACCAGTTTTCTTCCCACAGATTTCACTCCCTGAGGCTGCTCCTGCCACTTTCTCTGTCATGTTCTAAATATTTTTGAGTATTTTATCATGATTGTCAAAGATTGACTTGTCATTAAATAAAAATAATTTTATATGAACTGTCCCTGTCCTATATATTTAAGAGAGAGTGATTTTAGAGTTATGAATAACCTTGACCTGGCACTATGCAACAACCCAGCAAATGGGTTAATGTATAAAACCCAAAATAAAATTCAATATTTACCCAGAACTGGGTGGCCAAATAACCCAGCAATGGTTGTTTTCAAGCAGTGTATTCTTGTAATTCCTACATGATCCCATCAAATGTTCCACCTTATGTAACATTTTATTTTGGCTATTTAATACTGTCCAAGAGGTGAACGGCACCTTGAAATTTATATTAGCATGCCTCAGGTGCTGTTCAATCCCTAACAACTCCCTTTTATATGTACACTGACTGGACAAGAAGCGAGCTAAGAGAAGGGAATACAAGGAGCACAGGAGGAAGTTACAAGGCCTCAAGGCAGAGTGAACAAAACACAGCTCTCCACTGACCCAGACTCCAGCCAGTATGAAATATGTGGCCTAAGGCAACGCTGCCCTGTACATAAACCTCTTGCTAATGGCCCTTGCTCACACACAACCCTCTGAGATTTATGGATGTAAGTGTGTTTGGCACACACAGGATCTAATTACCACCCTACAAATCAAAATGTGTCCCTCATTATTAACCCTCAACCTGATTTGATAATGATTTACTGACAACAGGGACACAATGAATTGTAATGCAGAAAATTGTGATCAATTGTGTTTTGTTCATCTCACATAGTTTATGCTGGACTTGTGTGAACACAATAAAATACAAAGCTTTGTGAACAAATATTGAGTAGAATAATTATTTACATGAATAATACAACTCCAGTTTACTTTCCATTCACACTATTTTTGTAACCCAGCCAATCTCAGTGTAGTAGTTGTTATGAATATTAAAATATTATGGAATAATAATTCATTAATCATTCATCATAATCATTCAATATATTTTACATTTTTGCTTTCACGCATGATTAATCCATTACATTAATAAAACCTTAAAGTGAAACTGGCAAATAGTAAAACAATGACCACAAAGATTTACCAATACATGAAAATGTTTTAAATTAAATTATAGAGCTAAACTGGAAAGACATACGACAAAACGCTTAGAATAGACACAAAGATATCGTGCTCTGGTGTGGATGCTAATATAGATATCTTGCTATGTGAATACTTTTTGTGCACAAAAACAAAACAAAAATAATCTTTTCTTCCCTGTCATTCTCCTACGCTGTTTGCATTCCAGCGCTTCCAGGTTCTACGTCAGAACGCTGACTCATCTCAATTGTTGAATAAAGTCATTATTTTTGTTTTGTTTTTTTGTGCACAAAAAGTATTCTCGTCATTAAGATTGAACCACTATAGTCACATGGACTTTTTTAACGATGTCTTTAGACAGAATTTTCATTTTTGGGTGAACTAACCGCTTAACAGTGATGTTTGTTTTCTGTAAATAATGTCTTTTTTTTTTTCCTTCTCTTCAGGGTGTAGTCAGAGATTCAGGAGGATATGCCGTGATGTTAAACTGGACCATGTCTAACGTTTATGGCCTGGCTCCTGGTGAGGTAGGTCATGATCTGTGAATTTTGTAAGTGGTAATGTCATGAGGAACTACATTTTTGTTATTTTTTTAATAAAAGAGATTTGATGAACTTTGAAAACATACTTCCTACCCTGTCTTAAACCAGTTCTCATTTTAAAAAATTATTAAAAAGCATACAAGCAAAATGGGGAAAAATTGTGTAGCACCTGCCGCTCTGCTTACCCATTTTGATTCCAATGGTAAGGTACAGTCACATTTACCCTTGTTTGGCATATTTTCGTGACATAATCCAGCCATTTCAATATGAATCCAATACATCAGGAATTTTGTATGGACACAAAAGATTTCCCCTGCAAATTCGTCGCATTGACCAACAGAAAGCTGGAAAGCCGCTTGGTTTGAAAGTGAGCTGTGCTTAATACATCACTATATATTAATAATAGACAATGTAAATTTTGTTCAAATTTCACTATTGTGATGACACCTTTAGAAACAAGCATCTGAAGTTTATTTTTAACAAGCTTTTTGATAGTTTTGGTCCGACCTTGCTTGACTTTGTCAAAATGTAATGCTGTCTTTTTATAAAAAGACAGCTATTGTAGGATGGGGCAGAGCAAAATACTTTGGCGTTAGACTTCCTCATGTAAGAAGAGGGCGTTTAAGTGGGGGAAGGTACAGTGGCAAAAAACTGCCTGTGTATGGAAAAGATCCATGTGTAGATTCTTTAACAATTATTTTTTTTGTGTTCCACGGAATAAAATGATGATGACCTCTTGAAAACGCTTCTGTCTCGCACCGTTTAACCTACACGTCTCTCTCTGTCAGGTCTGGTGGGCCGCGTCTGACCTTGGCTGGGTGGTGGGCCACTCCTATATCTGCTACGGTCCGCTTCTATATGGCAACACAACCGTTCTCTACGAGGTATGGGGCATGTGTGTGCAAGAATGTGCGAATGTGTATTGAGTGTGAATGCTTTACAGCATTTGACCTGTGGACCGCTTCAGCTAACACTCAATTATCTGCTGTTGTGGTTTGCCGGATCCTGGCGCTCATGCTGAACTGAGTCTGTACTGTGGAATTTTACAGGCTGTAACAGTCATTTCTCTATGGGAATGAATGCAAGGAAGAATGACTCTCTAAAGCAAACCTCCTGATTCACTGGCTCAGTTTGACTTTGTTGTGCATTCGATTTGCTGTTGATTTTCATAAGCTTTTGTACTGGTAACAGAGCAGGTCTTATAGTATTAAACTAGTTTTCCTCATTGAGTCTTAGCTGAGATCGCAGCATGAATACTAAAATCATTTGCACTCGGTGGGAGATTATCAGACTGTGTTTGGTTTTCTGTCAAGGTGAATTCAGCACTGGCGTCTCCTCTGCTGATTAGATGTGTTGTGTCGCTCCACATGAGAAAATGGGAGATGCTCGTAGAATTTATTAGTCTGCTGTAATAGAAGTTTGATTTCAACAGATCTTTCATACAATGTTAATGTCCAGACTAAAAAGCCCTCGGTCTGTTTTAATTAATGTCTTTTGTAATTATGCACATCCACGGTCGTATTGGTTTTATGCTATCAACTAATGCAACATGCCAAAACTGATCTGATTTATTCAGTAGTGGTGTTTGCTAAGAAACAAAATGTTTTGATGTCAGTGACCCCAAAAATAAACATCTCCTTGCAAGGGACCCTCTTTGTAATATATTTATACTATGTAAGGAAAATAGTGTAATATTGTAGTGGCAACATGTCATAAAAATTGGCATTTATGTTGTATTTGTACAGAACTAAAGCCGAAATAAATTATTAAATTAATATCTGGAAAATATATATCATTACTTCAAAATAATATTAATTAATTATCATTCAAATTTATTTGTGTACTGAATGTCACAATAAACATTGGTGCAATTTTGTTTTTTTACATAAATTAAAACTAGCAAGAACCATCTATTGGTTCACCCAGTAAATTGGTTTATCCTAAATCTGTTCTTTTTTTGTGGAACATGAAAGAAGATAATTTTTGGAAAAGTGTATTATTTCTTTTTCATCCTGTCCAATTCAGTGGGGTCAAATGTTGTTTGGACCCCAACGTTCCTAAAAATACCTTCTTTTGTGTTACACAGAAGAAAGAAAGGTTTGGAACAGCATAATGGTAAGGAAACAATGACTTTCAAGGATTTTCAAGATAAGATGATGGCATAAGTGGGATTTTACTTTCTAAGCAGCCGGCCATCATACAGTTTTCCGCTGGTTGACTTTAAAACGGACAAAAGTAAAAATCAGACTATGTGCTGATTTGCCAGTCAGTAACCATCCAGATCACACTAATATTACTGATATTACACCAGTATTAAAGTCATTACACTGTTTACCTGTTAGTTTTCGTATTGATTTTAAAAATCTTTTATTAGTTTATAAAGCATTGCACGGACTTGCTCCAGACTATCTTTCAAATATGATTAAAATATATGAACCGAGAAGGACTCTTAGATCATCTGATTCTTTTCTTCTAAAGATACCTCATAGTAGAACTAAAAACTTTGGTGATGCTGCTTTTAGCTGTTATGCTCCTCACCTCTGGAACAACCTTCCAGAGAACATAAGATGTGCTGAAAACATTAAAGGTGCCATCGAATTGAAAGTTGAATTTACCTCGGCATAGTTAAATAACAAGAGTTCAGTACATGGAAATGACATACAGTGAGTCTCAAACACCATTGTTTCCTCCTTCTTATGTAAATCTCATTTGTTTAAAAGACCTCCGAAGAACAGGCGGATCTCAACATAACACCGACTGTTACGTAACAGTCGGGGTCATTAATATGTACACCCCCAATATTTGCATATGCCAGCCCATGTTCAAGACATTACACAAGGGCAGCCAGTATTAACGTCTGGATCTGTGCACAGCCGAATCATCAGACTAGGTAAGCAAGCAAGAACAAAAGCGAAATATAGCTGCGAGCAGCGATGGCGGGCCCAAGCCCGGTGGCACCGCCACCCCGGTGGCTTCAGGGCAACTGTGCACAGCGGGCAATAGGCACTTAAAACGGTTAAACATCAAAGGGCTATGTCAAATTCACTCCACATTTACTGCACTACAAGGTGCCGTTATAGAGCCCCTCCTCCCTGCCCATTTTCAAAGGATTACATGTGCCAAGTTTTAACATTATTCTGATGAATTTTGAAGCAAATCAGGTAAAAATAAGAGGGTGATCTCAATGTATGCTGAAAGTGACACATTTTCTGCTTCCAGTTGGTGGCGCTATGACTTTGAATCACAATAGTCAAATCCATGTGATCAGCCTTGTACAACGAAGACTAAGCCAAAGTTTCATCAAAATCAATTAATGTATGCAAAAGTTATAACACTTTGTTTCCCTTTTCTTGCCATAAATTCGTTGCCTCGCCACGACCAAACCGTTTGAGATATCCAAAATCCGTTTGCAATTAAACAACTTCAATGTGTTAGCAACAAGTTAAAAAAGCTTGGTGTAAATTGGATAAACCCTGTAGGAGTAGTAGTATAAAATTCATAGCCTGTTTTTTCAAAAAATTAACATTCAAACCAAAATAGCTGACTTCCTGTTGGTCGGAGCTAATGAATGTAAATTAGAAAATTGTCCGGCTTGATGAGAATAATATGTGTACCGAGTTTGGTGACTGTAGGAAAAACTAACCCCCCACTTTTGTCAAAAGGTGGCGCTACTGAGCCCCTCCACCACGCCCATTTCTATGGCTTTGTCCATGTCTACTGGTTGACAATATTGATGTGTGTGTCGAGTTTCATGCAATTTGAAGCATGTTAAGAGCCTCAAAAACACTCAAGAATATTATTACAGTTTGACCTGTTGCCATGGCAACAGTATTTCAAATATCAAAAATCCTGTCATAGGTCTACATCTGCTGTGTATTGACATTACACTGATGAAGTTTGAAGCAAATCAGGTAAAAATAAGAGGGTGATCTCAAAGCATTTTAAAAGTGATACACTTCTTGCTGCCATTTGGTGGCGCTATAACTTTGACTCACAATAGTTACATCCATGTGATCAGACTACTACAACCAACACACTCCTGAAGTTTCATAAACATCAATCAATGTATGCAGAAGTTATAACACATTTCCTGTTTCCCTTTTCTCGCCATAAATTCGTTGCCTCGCCACGGCCAAACCGTTTGAGATATCCAAAATCCGTTTGCAATTAAACAACTTCAATGTGTTCGCAACAAGTTAAAAAAAGCTTGGTGTAAATTGGATAAACCCTGTAGGAGTAGTAGTATAAAATTCATAGCCTGTTTTTTCAAAAAATTAACATTCAAACCAAAATAGCTGACTTCCTGTTGGTCGGAGCTAATGAATGTAAATTAGAAAATTGTCCGGCTTGATGAGAATAATATGTGTACCGAGTTTGGTGACTGTAGGAAAAACTAACCCCCCCACTTTTGTCAAAAGGTGGCGCTACTGAGCCCCTCCACCACGCCCATTTCTATGGCTTTGTCCATGTGTACTGGTTGACAATATTGATGTGTGTGTCGAGTTTCATGCAATTTGAAGCATGTTAAGAGCCTCAAAAACACTCAAGAATATTATTACAGTTTGACCTGTTGCCATGGCAACAATATTTCAAATATCAAAAATCCTGTCATAGGTCTACATCTGCTGTGTATTGACATTACACTGATGAAGTTTGAAGCAAATCAGGTAAAAATAAGAGGGTGATCTCAAAACATTTCAAAAGTGATACACTTCCTGCTGCCAGTTGGTGGCGCTATAACTTTGACTCACAATAGTCACATCCATGTGATCAGACTCCTATAACGAACACACTCGTGAAGTTTCATAAAGATCAATATATGTATTAAGACGTTATAACACATTTCCTGTTTCCTTTTTCTCGCCATAAATTCGTTGCCTCGCCACGGCCAAACCGTTCGAGATATCAAAAATCCCCTGGCAATTTTTAATCATCAGTGTCTTGACTTCATGCTGACCGAGTTTGGTGGCGATCGGATTAATCGTCTAGGAGGAGTATATCAAATTCCAGAGCATGCGTTTTTCAAACAACCCTTAATAGCTGACTTCCTGTTGGCGTGGCGATTAACTTAGAGCGCGAAAGTTGTTCGGCCCGATGAGGTCTATATGTGTACCGAGTTTCATACTAATACGTGCAAGCATGTTTAATAACCAAATTTGGTCATATGGACCAAATTTTCAGACTTTTTTCAAGGGGGCGCTGTCGAGCCCCCCTGCCACGCCCGGGTACCAGCCTCTCCGGCGTCCTAATGGCCGCGGATTCCAATGTGTGTGCCAATTTTCAAGAGTTTTTGAGCATGTTAAGGCCCCCAAAAAGCCCCGGAAGACGGAAAAAAAAAAAAAAATAAATAAATAAAAAAAAAAAATAATAATCCTTAGAAGAACAAGAGGGCCCTGCGCGAATTTTCGCTTGGGCCCTAAAAATGGCAGATGTAATAATAACTGACATGATCCATGATACCATGATATTTTTAGTGATATTTGTAAATTGTCTTTCTAAATGTTTCGTTAGCATGTTGCTAATGTACTGTTAAATGTGGTTAAAGTTACCATCGTTTCTTACTGTATTCACGGAGACAAGAGCCGTCGCTATTTTCATTTTTAAACACTTGCAGTCTGTATAATTCATAAACACAACTTCATTCTTTATAAATCTCTCCAACAGTGTGTAATGTTAGCTTTAGCCACGGAGCACTATCAAACTCATTCAGAATCAAATATAAACACCAAAATAAACACTGTACTTACCCGATTAGACATGCTGCATGATGAACACTTTGTAAAGATCCATTTTGAGGGTTATATTAGCTGTGTGAACTTTATGCAATTATAGAGTCGAGAGCTCGGAGGGGGCGGAGAGCGTGTGATTTAAAGGGGCCGCAGCATAAATCAGCGCATTTCTAATTACGCCTCAAAATAGGCAGTTAAAAAATTAATTAAAAAAAATCTATGGGCTATTGAAATCTATTGAGCTGAAACTTCACAGACACATTCAGGGGACACCTTAGACTTAAATTACATCTTGTAAAAAAACGTTTGATGCCACCTTTAATAGCTTTAAGTCTAAATTAAAAACGTATCTTTTTAGTCTGGCCTTCCTGTAAAATCTTATAAAACCTCATATTCATATTTTGTGTTTTGCTTTGTTTGTAATGTTGTATTTTATTTTTCATATTTTGATTTTTATAAATTCTATTCTTATTATGTATCTAAATGGGTCTATTTTACTTTTTAATTGTTCTTTTTAATTTTATTAATTGCTGTATCTATTGGTTCCTTGTCAAGCACTTTGAATTGCATTAATTTGTTTAGAAAAGTGCTATATGAATAAAATTTGCTTGCTTGCTTGCTTGCTAATAATTACCTATCAGTGCCCTAGCAATAACGATGTACCCCCTTACGACCATGTAGCAATGGACTGAAAAACCCTCCAAACACTTTAGCAACCGCAAAGCAATGACCTGGCAACCACCCACAACACCCTCTCCGAACAAACATCACTCACTGAAAATCTATTTAATATTGGATCGTTTATAGCAAGTGATTCAGTAGGGTAAACAGTACAAACTTTAAATGCCTGCCAATTACTGACGCCAACGTGCGACAGATGCAGATCCTTGTTTAGTACAGTGTAAACCTTGTTCTTATTCCTGTTCAGTTAAACAATTATTCATGGGCAGATGATGTTTTTCCCTTTCTTTTGACTCAATCCCGCCATAGACCTATCTTTTTGTTTCTATAACAACACTCAAATGTCAGAATAATTATTCGTTTTCTTTGTTCAAAGCTTGTCTTAGGAAAATCTAATAACTTTGAAATTGATTTGGCCTTTTTTCTCACTGAAACGCACACAAACGCTGTTCTAGAAACCAGATGAGAGGTTCGTGTGTGAGCCGTTTGATTTGTTCTCACTAATATGAAGTCATTGTTTAGTTCTGAGAGTATTCTCTCTGAGCAGAAACATGAATATTTGAACAGCTCAGCGTTGTGCTATGCTACTTGTCTGTGCAATCTCTCTGTAACACTATTATTCTGTTTTCTTTGCCATACGTTTTGGCCATCTGCCACCCAGGCACCTTTCCAAGCCACTCTCCATTTCAAAAACATCTTTGATTTAATATTCACTCCCCAACTGCATCAAATGCCCGTGCTGATCTAGTCTGACACTGGGAGACTTGTGTAGAAGTCCAAAATGTTGGGAAAATTGTCATATTTGCAACAAAGGCCTGCACAAAATATTAAACTTTAAGCAACGTCTGTAGGAAATAAAATTCTACTTTTCCCCCCAAAAGGCTCTATTTAGAAATCATTAGTAATTTTGTTTGTTTTTTTAAAGATAATATTGAACCATTTTTCCATGGTTTCATATATTTGTCTCATTTATGCATTCTGATGCTATAAACAGTTGCTGTTTCCTCAGGGTAAACCTGTGGGGACTCCGGACCCTGGGGCCTTTTTCCGTGTGATGTCTGAGCATGGCACAGCCTCCATGTTTACCGCTCCCACTGCTATCAGAGCCATTCGCCAACAAGACCCTCAGGCAGAACACGGGAAACTGTACCCGCTCAGCAGGTAACCTCAAATCTGTACCTGTACCTGTTTACATAACAGCCCACGACATGTAACATCTGCAGTGAGGCATCTGCAAACAAGTTTGTTTTATTTGTGTAATAGTGGCGACTACACAGTAAACACAGCTTCCCCTACAATGTAATGACATTTTTATGTGCAGTATATTCAAGTAATCTATTTCTGTATTTACAGTATGTATTTACAGTGGTCCCAAAAAGTTTTTGGACACTTAGGGTATACTTCATGGCTGTGATCGTGGGAAGACGCGATCTTAGTGGACTCACTGTTGTACACGCACCATCCGCACGGTCACAAAAAATGGGCTGCACACGGATGGGTTGTGTGAACGTTACTAAAGTGTTTTTGGGTCTTTAACTGGACATTCCCCTACAAAACCAAGTGGCAAATACCGCTGCTTTCCTCAGAAGTATCTTTACTTTTCTGAGCCACTTTTTCAATGATTTTATCACTAAACAAGTAGGATGTTATCATAGCTGCAAGTCAGTTTCCCTCATAGTGGAATATGGAATAATGTAACCCGGCCAAGAAGAGAAAGTAATGTAATGAAAGAGAAATTGATCTTACACCAAAAACACCCATTAACCTCGTAATTAAATAATTATGTTATATAAGAAACTACAGTAACACTTTTCAACATGGTTCGTTAGTTAACATTAGTTAACATGAACTAAGAATGAATACTTCTACTGCATTTATTAATCTTAATGTTAATTTCAACATTTACTACATGATTAAAATCAAATGTTTTATTTGTTAACATTCGTTAATGCACTGTGAATCAACATGAACAATCAACGAACAGCTGGATTTGTATTAACTAACATTAACAAAAATGTATAAATACTGTAACAAATGTATTGGTCATTGTTAGTTTATGTTTGTTAATACAGTAACTTACGTTAACAAATGAGACCTTACTGTAAGGTGTTACTGAAACTACTTGTGGTAGATTTTCCCCTACGCACCTGAATTAAGTTTACCTGGGGCGTCTCCTAATCGACACCCGATCGTCTCCTAATCGACACCCAATAATATACCTGATCTTTCAGAGCGACACTTAATAATATTTCGGTCAACATCTTGACCCCTAACTTGCTGCGCAGCAATAACCAGATAGACTCCAGACTATGCCTTAGAATATGCTTTATTCACGGCCGGAGGACCTCGTATCAATCAAAGAGAATCCCACCAGCAAGAAGAATACAACAGTTTATATAGGATAGGGCCATGGTAAAGCATTCTAAAATATGATTGGTTCTTCATATGTCAAACCCTCATGTTACTAGGTAAAGCAAGACCTGCCCAAATCATGTGTTTATTAGTTGGTTACTCAGTATCATGGGGCTATTTAATTTAGATGGTTGTCTAACTCTCCCTAAGTTTCATGTCCCTTTTTCTTATATTTGGACATGATTTAGACACACACTGACTTGAGGCAGGAACACACCAAGCTGACGGTTGGCTGTCGGGCAGTTTTTGTTTGTCGGACGACTAAGTTTTCTCAGTGTCTTCTGCACTGTTGGCTGAAGTTGGTCCTCGTCAGCTTTTTTTCGGCCGGTTTGAAATGTTGAATCGCCGTTGGAGCTCGTCGGGCCATCTGATCATTCTGATTGGCTGTTCAGCTACTGTCGCCTGCTGGTTCGGAAAGGCATTTCATCTCATGCAGGCGCAGAACTGACCTGCTACTTGGCCGTTGGCTGTTTAGCGTCGGTTTGGTGTGTCAAGCCAACTTTGGACACAGACGCTGCCGACGTGAGCAAACCCCACAGTCTGCTTTCGTCGGCACTAGTTCGTCGGCTTGGTGTGTTCCTGCCTTTAGGCCCATGCAAGGTTTGAGGACATTTAGTTTTCAAAATGTTATTCCTGCAAGGAAAAAGAAATGTTAGTTATGATTGATTAAAAAATTCCATCACATACTTTATTAATGTTATGGATAGACTATATGACAAACTATCAATAGAATATTTTACTATTGACGACACATTTTTAAATGATGAATACGTGGCAAAATGCTCGCATAACAATTCTCCACCTGATTTGTTATGCTGGGCTGCACGCGGATGCGGTTTGCGGACGTCCACAGTCTCTCCTGATGATGAAAAATACATCACACAGACAGCACTGGGACCATTATGGAACGCGGGACGGCGAAGAATACTTTGAGCTTTATGTCACACTTAAAAATATCTGTATGTTTCTGTCTTTTCTCCAGATCTCAATAGCATATCAAAACAATAATCTTAAAAGGTACGAAGAAAAAAACAGTTAAAAAAAAGTTCATACCCCCAAACAATCTCATAACGAGGATATTCAGAAATAGTTTTTTCCACGCCAATTGAACGCGTGGCATTCCACTGGATGTCCGCTGTCTGAATGTCATTGCATTAGATACAAAGTATGAAACCAAAGTGCACAAATTTTTTTTTGTGCTGTTCTTTTAAAATAAATGCAACTTGTTTTGCTATTTTGTTATATGATACAAAATACATTTTTAATTGTGGATTAAAGGGTTAGTTCACCCAAAAATGAAAATTCTGTCATTTAATACTCACGCTCATGTCGTTCCACACCCGTAAGACCTTCGTTCATCTTCGGAACACAAATTGAGATATTTTTGTTGAAATCCGATGGCTCCTTGAGGCCTGCACAGGGAGCAATGACATTTCCTCTCTCAAGATCCATAAAGGTACTAAAAACATATTTAAATCAGTTCATGTGAGTACAGTGGTTCAATGTTAATATTATAAAGCAATGAGAATATTTTTGGTGCGACAAAAAACCCCCCAAAATAACGAGTTTAGTGATGGCCGATTTCAAATCACTGCTTCAGAAAGCTTCGGAGCATTATGAATCAGCGTATCGAATCAGCGGGTTCAGAGCGCCAAAGTCACGTGATTTTAGCAGTTTGTCGGTTTGACACGCAATACGAATCATGATTCGATACGCTGATTCATTATGCTCCAAATCTTCCTGAAGCAGTGTTTTGAAATCAGCCATCACTATATAAGTCGTTATTTTGTTTTGTTTTTTGGCGCATCAAAAATATTCTCGTCACTTTATAATTTTAATATTGAACCACTGTACTCACATGAACTGATTTAAACATGTTTTTTTTGTGGGCCACTTTACAATATAAACATCAGCCTTGGTACATTTAAATATTTTTTGCACATCACTATTGTGCTGTTTTCCTGCTTATATTTCAAAAGTAATGGTGACTTATTGGACATCAGGCTTTCATTCAGTATACTTTCTTTCCCACACAAAAGCAAGGCTTCTGTATTATCTGATTGAGTGCGATCTTAAATGAATGGGACTTAGCAATGAAGGGCCAGTTATGTTAATGGTGATGAATTTTTAAATAATGCAAAAACAGTTCACAGCTTGGTCAAGTTCTTTTATTCAAGTCAGTTTCCTGCTTAGTCGCTGTTTTGGGAGCATTGTAGACACGTAAATTAAAATAATAGTTCTAAATACATCGTTTTCCATTTTATCTTATGTCTGTTGCCACTGTTTTGTCCCCCAAATCATTACTTTGTCTAGCAAAATTTAGCATAGGCACTGTATGGATCTTTTTTTAGTGTAATATAAATGCCATTACAGTGTTGATTCTTGTGTGGATGTTTGTCTACAAACACTATGTTGCTGTGTGCTGTGACAGTGCATTTGGGGGGCAAAAAAGGTGCAGTTACCATGGTGATGGTAATGGATGTGTTTCAATAAAGCAGTATAGAGCTGCTATACAATGGTTATGGCTTTGATTTAAACTAAAGTACAGCTTCATTACGGAGCAGCAATTCCTTTTCTTTCTTGCACTCAATTGATATTCTGCCTGTAATAACTATTCAGTGCCAGTTTAAAGGCTCAGTCACATGGCCATTAATCATTTGCATAAATGTCCAATTAATAGATGGTTATGAAAGCTCTCACCCTGGAGAAAAATAATCAGAAAACGAATCACATTGATGTGTGGTGGAGGTATACTGTAGCTTTACCCTTTTATCCCTATGATCTACAATGTTAATCAAGTTTTATTGCGCAAAAAAGTGAGTGTAGCTTTACTGTACGTGACCATTTTCATTCTCCTCATCATCACACTTTATTACAGACTCAAGGTCCAAATTAAAAACACACAATACATAAAATGAACAAAATACAAGAGCAAAATAATAAATAAATAAAAAGGTTACAAATCATTGTCTCTACAACTTGGATCAATAGCATGTAGTACTGACCCTTATATATGATAAGTCCACATTATTTTATTTTTTGGAAGCATTAAGCCAGCAAAGAAATTCATACATAAGACTGCTTCAAAAGTATTAACTCCTGCAACCACACACATTTCACTTGTGCTGTGAAATCTAGGTCTCTTTCAAAGAATAGTCATTGCATCATTGTAAGCAACTTGAAGTCTCTATGAGCTTGCTATCCTACAATTTAACCACAAATGAGTAGTATAAAGTGGTGTACAATATGCTTTAAACAATGCCATCTTCACTTCATCTGAGCATGAACTAAACTTACTTAGCCTGTATATAAATCATGCAGCTTTACCTTTTTATAACCTCATCATCTGTCATGTGCTCAGTAATAAATCTGACTCTCTTGCTGCGGTTCTTTTAAGACTCGCATGTAATGTGCTGCACTTTTGAACTGCCCCATCCAGTAATAATAGCCTCTTTGCAAAGACTGCATTAAATTTTGGCATATTCACAACATAATTTGTGCTGAAATGTGCCCTACAAATGTTTAAGATCAGAGTAAAAGCCAGTTCAGCCAGTTCTCATTAAATTTAGGATTAGTAGTATCCATCCAGCTTTCTCATTATTTCTTTATCACAGAGTTTCTGATTTGAATGAATGATTTGAATGATTTGTCTTTATCATATAAATATGGGTGGTCATGTGCCTGACTTTATTTAAATTGTGGAATTTATTTTATTTTTTGAAAACATTATGAATGTTTTGAATTCTTATATTCTTATAATTAAATAAATTAAAATAAATAATGAAGTTTTATTGTATTTTTGATTTCTCATTGTATTATTATTTGTTATGATAACATTTCTTATTATTTATATATATATATATATATATATATATATAAATATATATATATATATATATATATATATATATATATATATATATATATATATATATATATATATATATAAATATAGTTGTTGTTTTTTTTTTCTTCCAGGATTCTTGATTAATAGAAACTTGGGAACTTAAAACAGAATTTACTTTAATGGAAATCTTTTATAATACACAATACAATTTTATGAGCATAGTGGACCCAGCTAGATTAATAATAGCATAATAGAGATTGTCATTTAGTAGATGGTGCTCATTTACGTTTTTTGACACCTCATGAATATTTATGCTGCATAAAAATCAGTTGTGTTTTTTCCACACTTGGCTTATGTAAATCATAGTATCTATAATAAAGTTATATTTTTCACTAGAAAAATAAAACACAAGGCAATTATTTCCTTTTAAACTGGCTTTATTTTGCTGGCTTAATTATTATGCTATGACCCTTAAATGGATAGTTCACTCAAAAATGAAAATTCTGTCATCATTTACTCACCCTCAAGTTGTTCCAAACCTGTTCAACACAAAAGAAGATGTTTTAAAGAATGTTGGTAGCCATTGACTTTCATGGTATGGGGTGAAAAAAAATAGTATTGAAGTCAATGGCTACCATCAACTGTCTGATTACCAACATTCTTTAAAACATCTTCTTTTGTGAACAGGTTTGGAACAACTTGAGGGTAAGTAATTGATGGCAAAATGTTCATTTTTTGGCCAACTATCCTTTTAATGAATACTTAAGCCATTTTTTTTTTTTTTTGTACTTAAATGACACAAGCATGACAGACATTTGCAAAGATGAAATGGAAGGAAGGGCAATTCAGCTCAACCCAAAGGAGCCGTGCAATGCGTGACTTTTGCACAAAAGCATAGGCTCTCAGTCCTGGAGTGTGTCTTTCGTGTCTGCGCTATAACCTGCTGCTCTCAGTGTGGGTTTAAATACATGCCAGAGGGCACGACTCAATTCAATAGAATTTTCCAGCTCAGAGAATCTACAGCGAACACTGTAAGATCAGGATCTGCCCTCTCACCAAGATCATAAGGCCGATGTTAACCCACACCTGCAGCAGGTTGCTGCGATAGATATGTCCACCTGGATTCCTGAATCTAATACATCCATGGATTTGTAAACATACTGTTGCAAATGGATACCTTTGTTGCACAAGTTGTAGTGTTTGATATACATCAGTGTTATTTTTTTATGTTGTCATGAGCTTTTTTTCTTTACAGTAAGCTGCAATGTCCCTCAGTTTTTGTTTAATTAATGTTCCCCATTATGCTATTGTAAAGGTGCCCTAGAACCAGTTTTTACAAGATGTAATATAAGTCTAAGGTGTCCCCTGAATGTGTCTGTGAAGTTTCAGCTCAAAATACCCCGTAGATTTTTTTAATTAATTTTTTTAACTGCCTATTTTGGGGCATCATTAAATATGCACTGATTTTTTCAGCACGGCCCCTTTAAGAGATGCGTTCCCTCTACCCCACGAGCTCTCGACTATAATACAGTGCATAAACAAAGTTTACACAGCTAATATAACCCTCAAATGGATCTTTACAAGATGTTCGTCATGCATGCTGCATGCATGCTTCGAATTATGTGAGTAAAGTATTTATTTAGATGGTTACGTTTGATTCTGTATGAGTCTGAGGCTATGTTCTGTGGCTAACGTCTAATTCTACACTGTTGGAGAGATTTATAAAGAATGAAGTTGTGTTTATGAATTATACAGACTGCAGGTGTTTAAAAATGAAAATAGCAACGACTCTTGTCTCCGTGAATACAGTAAGAAACGATGGTAACTGTAACCACATTTAACAGTATTAGCAACATGCTAATGAAACATTTAGAAAGACAATTTACAAATATCACTAAAAATATCATGATATCATGGATCATGTCAGTTATTATTGCTCCATCTGCCATTTTTCGCTGTTGTTCTTGCTTGCTTACCTTATCTGTGCACAGATCCAGACGTTAATACTGCCTTTCCTTGTCTAATGCGTCGAATGGGCTGGCATTATGCAAAATTGGGGTCATACATATTAATGATCCCGACTGTTATGTAACAGTCGGTGTTATGTTGAGATCCGAGTGTTTTCTGGAAGTCTTTTAAACAAATGAGATTTACATAAGAAGGAGGAAACAATGGTGTTTGAGACTCACTGTATGTCATTTCCATGTACTGAACTCTTGTTATTTAACTATGCCAAGGTAAATTCAATTTTTGATTCTAGGGCACCTTTAAAGGTTTCTAATTTTGTTTTGGAGGTCTCCTACAATATGTGTACATGCATCCATGGTCAAAAAACACTTTCATTTTCTCATAATTTTCATTGCAGCATCACCTCTTTTCTCATAGTGTCTGAAACAGTTGCATAAAAGATCTGTTCTCACTAAACCCCTCCCAAATTTTGATTTAGTTTTAGTCATAGTCTTTTGACTAAAATGACATTTAGTTTGTCATATTTTAGTCATCGTAAATTAATTTAGTTTTAGTCAACTCAATATCATAAGATTTTATTTGACTAAATCTTCAGTAAAATCTAAAGGTTTTAGGTCAATTGTAATGCATTAAGTAAGCATTTCTCTAACAATACACAGATCCAATACACTGATAGACATCTGATATTCTCCAAACTGTTTGTTCACTTAAGACAACCAACTGTTCTTTACTCACCAAAGAGGACGATTTTTGACCGTTCAAGTGCAAAAACACATGAAAACAGAGCTCAATTCAGTACTTGTCAAGGATTGACACACTTATCATTGAGATACTATTATAGTTTTTGTTTAAAAATTTGATAGTTTGAGTAATTTTTTGTGTGTTTGTCTTTTAGTTTTTGCTTTTAAATGTCTATATAGTTTATTTCTATTTTAGTTATTTTAATACATCAGGTAAAACAAAACTTAGAAACTAGATGAAATAAAAGAAGTTTACATTTTTATATATATTTATTTTTAATTCAGTTAATGATTATTTTGTTATGACGTTTTTTATGGTTTTAGGTTTAGTTAGCTATAATAACAATTATTCTTGTAAAGTAAATTGAATAATATGTTAAATAATATTATTGGTCTTTCCTTCCTGTGATAGAAGATACGGTAGTTTACTATGTATTAAATAGAAATTAAATTAAATAAAATACAGTTTAACAATAATGTCCAGGAAAAAAAAAAACATCCCGAAATACACCGTGATATTTATTCTGAAATATCTGCAGTCTGCACTGTAGCAGGCTGCTCATTTAAGTTCAAATGAGGGGGATAATATGCATTCTTACAACCATATTACCATATAAACATTGTGTAGTAACCATTCTCATAATTCATCAACATTAGCTTATAAGCAATCGCTTGGCATAAATGTGTGCTATTCATTAATTGCGAAGCAGTATGAAGAGCCTGTAGAGTGCGCAATTGGAGTAGACATAGTTTTAGTCATTCAGAACGCATTTTTATTTAGTCATCGTCTCATTTTCTTCTGTGAAAAAATGTTGTTGGCGAAAATTATGACATTCGCCGGAAAAATAGTCCCTGACCGTGAACAGCAACAGAAGTTACATTATTATGCCAGTAGATGGCGGCAAATACAATGAGTGAGTAAGGCAGTAGCAAAGACTTTTACATTGAAAAGACTGAATTGTTGTGAACACGGAACAAGGCGCAACTGCCAAATTCTTTGACTATCGCTGTCAGTCATGGGAAAACCCCTTAACTGTTAAAAGGACAAGATAATACATCGGACATAATCAGTATTATAATCAGTAATGATAGAGTTGGTTTTACCGTATTAATTAGAGTGTGAGTCCTCATCCTTTTGAAGTGCATGCAAAGTGGATTTGCTTTTGCAGAGCAGAAAAATGCATCATCTTGACATGTCCACAACACAAACTCTTCTAGTCTCAGGTACAACTAGTGTATGAGGGCGGGCCAAAGTACATGCTGGTCACTGGCAAATGATTGTGCCTCTGAACATGACAGGCATTGACATGTGGGTGGAGAGAAGGTGTGTGCTAGTGTATGGTGTTTTGACCCCAACAGACTCCAGCTTGTTGTAATGCAGATCACGCGTATGTGAACTTGGTAATTGAATAGCTTCTGCATTGTTTGACCCTGAAGTGAAACAGGGAAAGGAACTCTGCTTTAATATGGTTACTTGATCATAAACACTGACTCAGAGAGATTCAGTTATGGAGGGGGATCATATAGAAGAGATTGGGGTAAGATGTGTTGTCCTTTTAATCTAGTGAACTGTGCACAAGTTAAACTATTTTTTTTTTTGCATGTCAAACTAAATTTTCTATGTGGCAGGTGAAATGAATTTTGTGGCAAAGTAAATTTTATGGAAGTAAATTAATGCCAAATGTTTTTGAAATAAAAAGCTTGTTGAATTGCTCTAACTGAAAAAAAAATATGCATTACATTAGCTGTACTTGCATTTAGATGCACTGTATTTTTAAGGCTTGCATTTTTATGGGATGAAATTCAACACAGTCGTATATTTAAGCTGTGAATATTTCAATTAAAAATATTTCACACACATTTTCATTATCAAAAATTAAATAATTCATATTCACATTTCAAATTTCACTTCCAAGATATTTATTCTGTTTAAAAATACAACCTATAAAATTCGACTAGCAATTTTCAGTCCATTTTATTTCACTTTACAAATTTGCTTCCACAAATTCAGTGGCTCAAATTCGGCAGAAAATTCAACATTTCACATCCGGGAACTGCAGGAAGAGCAGTAGAGTGCCGATGCATCATCTCTATCTGCTGTTAGTTTTCTTCACCAGCAGGTGCCGCTAGCGGCTGTTTAGGAAGACCAAAGCAACGCTAGTAAATCATTCATTCATAAAAACGGATTTACAGAATTAGAGCAAGCGGTAAGTGAATGTGTGATGATTATCAGTGCCAGTATAAATGCAGAAAAGCTGATAAAGACACAAAAGCTGCATTTATGTTTAATTCAGTGTATTTACGCTTACTTTCCCAGTGTAGCTACAGCTTTCTGTACAGTGAACAAGATAACGTTATTGCCCGATGCTGGTGTATAGATCAAACGTTAAATCTGAGATAGACATATATTTCTCTCTGTTGTTTAGTTTCCTTAACTTTGTATCGCAGCGCTGTGTTGTAATACTAGGGCTTCCCTCATCCGTCATAGCTGCCATCAGGACATATAAACTCTTAACACAGCTTAATGGACTCGTACAGTGATATAAAAGACCAAACTCGCACCTCATTTGTGATGTAGGTTAGACTATATAGGCTCCAAGAAAGCAGATACTGGCATTAAGTTGATTTGACGCTGAACGTTTGATTATGATATTCGCAAATTTAGGGACCGTCTCTAAAGTTACGACATTCTGTATTCACGTTTCTACCTTCTACCAAACTCTTGTAGACACACATGCACATATACATATTCAAACACACCCCACTCAAAGTACATGCATATATTCTATTTCTTTTTTTTTTTTTTACACGTTCATCACACAATTGTTTTTTTACTTTGTTCATTTTTTATTTTACCTGATCATAGATTATCCTGCTTATACAAATTTTAAATTAAATTTAGAAATAAAATTAACTAAGTAGAACTAATTGTGTGATGAATGTGTAAAAAAAAGAAAAAGTATATGTGCATGTACTTTGAGTTGAGTGTGTTTGAATATGTGTGTGTGTGTGTGTGTGTGTGTGTGTGTGTGTGTGTGTGTGTGTGTGTGTGTGTGTGTGTGTGAGAGAGAGAGAGAGAGAGAGAGAGAGAGAAGGGTGCATCACTCTTCGACCTGGCACCTATAGATGAACACTTCACAGGTAGTTTTGGTGATTGTAAATCATTCTCATCAAATGCTATTGAGCTTTAAATTATGGCATTTTTTTGTATGATCCAATGCAGTAGTGAAATACATAGCAATCTTTACATATTACTTGACAGTTTATTTGGAAACACTTTACAGTAAGGTTCATAATGTATTAACTAATGTGAACTATCCATGAGCAACACATTTGTTGTTGTATTTGTTAATCTTTGTTAACGTTAATAAAAATACAGCAGTTCATTGTTCATGTTACTTCACTGTGCATTAACTAAAGTTGACAAATACAACTCTTGATTTTAGTAATGTATTAGTAAATGCTGGAATTAACTTTAACAAAGATTAGTAAGTGCTGTAGAAGTGCAGTTCATTGTTCGTTCATATCAACTATTTAATATAAAGTGTTACCTTTTATTTTAATAAACATCAAAAATCTAAAAGGTTTGCATTATACCTGACACCTAGATGAACAATTTACAGTTGGTTTTGTGACTAAGTCATTCTCTTTAAATGCTATTGAAGGTAGAAACGTGAATACATAATGTTGTAACTTTAGAGACAGTCCCTAAATTTGCGAATATCATAATCAAACGTTCAGCGTCAAATCAACTTAATGCCAGTATCTGCTTTCTTGGAGCCTATATAGTCTAACCTACATCACAAATGAGGTGCGAGTTTGGTCTTTTATATCACTGTACGAGTCCATTAAGCTGTGTTAAGAGTTTATATGTCCTGATGGCAGCTATGACGGATGAGGGAAGCCCTAGTATTACAACACAGCGCTGCGATACAAAGTTAAGGAAACTAAACAACAGAGAGAAATATATGTCTATCTCAGATTTAACGTTTGATCTATACACCAGCATCGGGCAATAACGTTATCTTGTTCACTGTAGAGAAAGCTGTAGCTACACTGGGAAAGTAAGAGTAAAGACACTGAATTAAACATAAATGCAGCTTTTGTGTCTTTATCAGCTTTTCTGCATTTATACTGGCCCTGATAATCATCACACATTCACTTACCGCTTGCTCCATTTCTGTAAATCTGTTTTTATGAATGAATGATGACTTACTAGCCGTGATCTCGTCCTAAACAGCCACTAGCGACACCTGCTGGTGAAGAAGACCAACAGCAGATAGAGATGATGCATCGGCACTCTACTGCTCTTCCTGCAGTTCCCGGATGTGAAATGTTGAATTTTCTGCCGAATTTGAGCCACTGAATTTGTGGAAGCGAATTTGTAAAGCGAAATAAAATGGACTGAAAATTGCTAGTTGAATTTTATAGGTTGTATTTTTAAACATGAATGAATATTTTGGAAGTGAAATCTAAAAGGTGAATATGAATTATTGAATTTTTAATAATGAAAATGTGTGTGAAATATTTTTAATTGAAATATTCACAGCCTAAATATACGACCATGTTGAATTTCAGCCCATAAAAATGCAAGCCTTAAAAATACAGTGCATCTAAATGCAAGTACAGCTAATGTAATGCATATTTTTTTCAAATAGTGCAATTCAACAAGCTTTTTATTTCAAAAACATTTGGCATTATTTTACTTCCATAAAATTTATTCAGGTTGTAAAATTTTTGAAATATAAAATATATATCAGTACTTGTTGGTGAATTTGCCAGTAAAAAAAAAAAAAAAAAGATTAGCCATGAAACATGATACTTAAAACGGTAGTTGTATCAGAAGCGTTGGAGTAAGATGTGTCAAGAGATTTGCCTCCAAATACAAATTCTATTACAAATTGTTTTACTTTATTCAAATATTCTAAACATTAAGTTGTTTCTTAACTGGTTTATGAAAATATAAATAATATGCAACAAAATTAGACTTTAGAATAGCATTGTGCACTAGTATAAATCTTCCGTATTTGTAATAAACTGATTAATTTTCATGAACCATGTGGGGTTTGGGGGGAAATCTTGAAATGGAGGTTCCCAGTGTAATATAAATGAGATGTATACATTTAAGATATAATACAAATTACTACCTGTATCATTATATTTATTTGCATTTGATGGATACAGTAGTTATTACATTCATGTATTACATTTTTCCAGTATGTTTTTGTTGTATATACTGTGCCGTTATCTATCTGCAATATCCAGTGTCTGCAATTAACTTTTTATTTTATTAAGCATCAAAATTTGCTTCCAGAAATGGCTTTTCAAAGTCATTATTTGTTTTGTTTTATAAAAGTAAATTATGTAGGCCTATTTTTTATAACCATTTTTTATAACATTGTATAAAACGTCAAAACCTTCAATCTATTCAGTTAATTATTAAATTAATTATTGTTTATATAATTAAGTTGTTAATCAGATGTTACAATAAAAAAAAAAAAACACGTCATGTAAGTTTTTCAGCAATTTTAAACTTTCCAAAAAAAAAACCCTACTTTTTCGAACTCCTAGGCTGTTGCTCTGGTTTTCATGAAAATTGAACCAGATCATCTTCACACCATGCTGACAAACAGTTATGGAATTCAAGTCGATTTGTCAAACCATTTTCGACAAACATGTGAATGAATTTTACATAGTGCTTGCCAAAATAGACGTAAGGCTATATCTCCGCAATGCTTTATCTCATTCAGACCAAACTTGGTACATGTCATCACAAGCATGACCTGAGGCTACATGCAGTGTTTTGGACCTACTGGTCCGGAGATATGAAAAATGGATCTTTTTGCTTGTAACTTCTGAACGGTTTGCCCAAAATCATAAAATGTGTCTCGTTAGATTCGGGGAAGCATACTGAGTTGAATGCATTTTGGATTTTGTAGTAAAATGCTGTATTTTATGAACACATTAGCGTATCGTTACAAAACTCGGTATAGGTCATCGGCACGATGCCCTGAAGGACCCTGAGGAGTAATTACATGTTTCTAACTTTTGGATGTGGTTGACTTATTTTCACGGGAGTCATCTCCTTAGATTGCTGAATCCTTGCCGAGTCCAACGATACCAAACATGCTAGGTTTTGCCTTATAGTTAGTGCAACATTGTGATTTAGCGTTTAAACAACTTTCGTAAATGTCTTTGAAACCGTTAGTCCGATCGAGACGGAAAAGCCATAGGAAAATCAAAAACATAGGTTGTTGGCTATGTGCTAATGGCAAAATGTCAACATTTTGATAGTAATTTCAAAATGTTAGTTTTTTTTATGTGTTCATACCTATAAATATATATGACTCCTAAACAAAATTAGATATTTTCACCAAATTTGACAAGCTTATGTATGGGGGACACACAAAAAAAAGCAGTGGGACTGCATCACTTGGTGGCACTATAATTGAATAAAACATGAAATTGGCTCTAACTACAGTACTGTTGGTCTGTTTGACTTCAAAACTGACATACAGTGTCTTTGTCTCAGTTGCTATCATAGTCCATTATGACATTGTTGGTCTGCTGCTAGCTTCCTTGCTAGCTTCTTCTGTTGTGCTTGGCCCCTTAATTGCTCCTTGCAGTTATATTTTTATTTGTATTTGTAACATTTTTATTTGCATTAGTAGTAGCATTTGTAGTAACATTTTGAATTGAATGCAAATGCAAAGAGAGTCTAAAAATAAATCAACTTTATGTCTTAGTTGTCAAGCTACCAAATCAGTCAAATTCACTTACTGTTCTTAGTATTAGCATTTCAAACATGCTTCAGTGATGAAAAGATGTTTTGACTTTGCTCCTTAGTGAGCATCCCTTCGGTATTACGGCTGTAGTTTACTGTAGACTTGAGATGATGAAAGGATTGTGTGATGTGACCACCCGCAGCACGGTTTAATCCACTCCTTGTTTGAGGATTGATGTCAGGAACAGTGAGTCCTCACCTTTTCACCCGCTGTGCTTCATCCAATCACCGCTTGTCAGTTCTTCTTGTTTCTTTACTACGAGAATGAGTTAAGTAAATATTTAATGCAGGTTTCTCTTAACACATTTTTTTTCCTGCAAACTCTTCGGGGACACATGAGACTGCTCTGAAGTTTACAGACTTTCTAAGAGCTGTTTTTTTTTCTTTTTGTAGGCTGAGGAACTTGTTTGTTGCCGGAGAGCGCTGTGATATAGAGACCCTCGAATGGGCCAAGAGGAGTTTTGGAGTCCCAGTGCTGGATCACTGGTGGCAAACTGGTGAGTCACTGCCACACTCAGGTTCATTCCTTCTGCCATTTCATATTGCCTGTTTCATAATGCACTTCTTGTCTTAAGGCATTGTTCACAGTCAATCATATCTGTTTTCTTAGATTCAGACTTATTGTTCACACGTATACATCAGTTGCCATAGTAATGACTTAAGCACAACACCAAGAAATGTTCTTCTGTAACCACTGTAAGCTGTCATTGTGGACTCTTTCCGGAGTACATTACATTGTACAGTACATTGTCAGTTATGACACATTTTGTAATTTCATCCAAATTTACTTAACTTACACTAACTCACTGCTATGCAAATCTGTTCTGAACATTTAGACTTACAATAAATCATCCAATTTGATTTGGTTTTGAAATGGATTTCATAGAGTTTTTTTTTTTTTTTTTTTTTTTTTTTTGCTGTTCATAGTACAAACAAATGGATTTCTTTCAAGTATGCCAAAAAAAGTCTGAACAAAGCCTAAGATGAAGGGTGATCCTCAGCTGGTATTGATATCAGTGTTTGGCATAATGTGATTCCTCTCAGCAGATGATGAGTCAAGTAATGTCTGATTTAAACAGATCAAATATGTGTTTGATTCAAGTTTGAGTGGAACTCTATTAGCTGGGATTAGGGTGGGCGGTACTACATCCAGATACACTGCCATTCAAAACTTTGGGATCGCTATGTTTTTATCCAGAAGGGGTGTATCAATTTGTTTGAAAAATGTAGAGTAAGGGCATTTATAATGTTTCAAAATGTTTTATTTCAAATAAATGCTGTTGTTTTGAACTTTCTATTCAAGAAAACTGAAATGAAGAATCTTAAAAAAAAAAAAAAATGCATCCCAGTTTACACAAAAGTGTTTGTTGATAATAACAGGAATAATTTCTTGAGCACCAAATCAGCATATTAGAATGATTTCTGAAGGATAATGTGACACTGAAGACTAGAGGAATGATGCTGAAAATTCAGCTTTGTCATCACAGGAATAAATGACATTTTAAAATAGAAAACATTTTGAATTGCAATAATATTCTACAACATTACTGTTTTACAGTGTTTGTGGTTAAATAAATGCAGCCTTGGTGAGCAGAAGAGGCTTCATACCGATCATAAACTGTTGAAAGTTAAAATAACATTTATTGAACAAAAATATTTAAATTAACAACAATAGCCATTAAAAATGACTATATGAAATAAACACAATTGTACAATTCAGTGAAAAATACAAAAGCATTGCTTTACAAGATGCAAGTTAAATATAGCCTTAATAATAAATGATTAAGTTAAATATAGCCCAATTCTATTTGTTCAGGAACAAGTAATAGATTAATAAGTTTGTATGTACCCAAAATGAATTATATCTCATGTTTAAGAGCCAGTGGCAAATCCCAGATGCACTGGCCGAGATGAAGCTGTTCTTTGCGGGTACACGAGCACTGAGCAGCCGCTGATGGCCTGGAGCTCGCATCTCCAAAAACAAATTGTAAAATAGGCGCTATGATTAAATATGAGTCACATATTTCAGGTCTAAACAACTACATTCTCGCCTTAAATCTAGTTTGTGGTACAGCAAGTGTAGTATTTGTAAAAAATACGGTGTATTTGCTCGGCCGCCATGACAGTCGCTTCAAGCGGAGTGATACAAACGGTGAAAAGATTGGCAGTTCTGTTATCACTAGAATATCGCACGGCTCTCAGCCAATCAGATTCGAGAACCCGAAAGAACTGTTGTATAAATGATTATAACAAATGAACAAGTCTGGCATGATTAAAAAAAAAAAAACTTGATAATGGCACTGTCTAACACCTTAGTTCAAGATCTGTCCTGGAGGGCCACTTAGCTCCAACCTGCCTCAACACACCTGCCTGAAAGTTTCTAGTATGCCTATAAGACTTTGAGTGGCTGCTTCAGGTGGGTTTCATTGTGGACAGTGGCCCTCCAGGAGCAGGATTGGACACCCCTGCCTTAGTTGAAAGGAAATGACGCTTCACTAAAATAAGTGGCAAGTGGCAAAGGTGCAACTTTCTGTTGTTTGTTTATTCATGTTGCAAGTTCCTGACCTTAAATTCACCCTTATTTCCCTGGCAAGCCTAAAAATGGATTGTCTGAAAAACAGTACACTTCTTTTGATATTCATAACCCTATTGCCAGCAGGATTCATAAACCAACACATGTATAATGAATTAGGTTACCTCCTCATTCTATACTGGCTGAAAAACATATTCAGCTCATAAATATCTCAGAGAAATAAACAGGTGCCGAGTTTGACCAGAGAATATTTGTACAAAATGAACCGAATCACCCCTCCCCTTGTTCTCACATCCATTTTTCTATTGGGTACTTGTAAACTCTTTGTGTGTCATTTGACAGCACATATTTAAAAGCAGTGTCAGATCTATATTGATGCATGAACGGTAACAGTGTGTTTACTTGTGAGCGCAGGGTCAGAGAGGCTAAAGTACTTAATGTGATGAATGAGGTTGTGTGTGTCCCGTCCTCCGTTTATAATTTCACCCTCTCTCCATCCAATTCATGATTAAAAGCACGTTTATGCACCGCCACTGAGACGAGTCGTATTATTACCCTTCTTGAAACACATCTCCACCTTGGCTTGCAAACACACAAACGCCACGGCGTGTTTGAATTGTTCAGTGGCACAGAGCAAGATTTGATTAGAAGAGCTGATGAGGTGTAGTGTAACAGCAGTTTGGTTGCGCTGGTGCGATGCTTTTCTGAAATAAAGTGGAAGTGATTTGAATCTTCATTATCTACGCCATTACCAGCTCAAACTTCTCCAGGCTCATGCGTGCATCGCAATATCAGGAGTCAAGCCGCTGTGACAGTCTCTCTCTCTCTTTCTGTCTCTCTCTCTCTCACACACACACACACACACACACACACACACACACACACATATAAACACATACAGAAACACGTTGGCATGCTTTATCTTGGGGATGAATACAGCAGTTATTATGAAATGTATTCTTAATGCTGATTGGTCAACATTAGTGCCGCTACTATCAAAAGATAATTGTGCACCCATAAAGGCCAATTGCTATTCTTGCCAATACGATAAGGTGATATTTATATTTCATATGTACATTATTAGAATGGTTTATCTAAATAGAAATTTAGATTTAGTTTTGTCTAAATAGAAATGAAACACTAAAAATCAATCATTTGAAATTGGGTGAAGATTTAATTTTTAAAGATTAAGTTAGCGTTAGATGACGGCAGAGGTAATCAAAATGTAATATAAGTGAAATAGCCATGAATGATGAAGAATCCAATATCGACCAATAACAATAATACTCAAATATCGAAAATAATCAGTATGGTACTGATATATTGTGCAATCATAATAAAATGTATTTAATTTGTGTAATAAAATGATGTTGAAAATCAATTTTATATCCTTAATTTTGTTATGTGGTAATTAAGAATTTAAAATCAATGTTATTGTAACTAAAACTTAAGCTATTCAAAATTCTGAATAAAAAAACACTGAAATAACTATGATGACAAAACCAAATAACAAAATTACTAAAACTTTAATTAAAAATATAAAAATATTATAAAAATAACAGCTAATTAATTCAAAATATGAATACATACTATAATAGTATCAAAATAATACTAAAATAACACTGTTAATGTGCTTTTTAGTGGCTATATTAAAAATATAGCACAGCCCCTTGTAGTGTGTTGCTTAAATCAAACAGTATGTGTTTGCAATCTCAAACACACATGCACACACACATGAAAATGTGTCGTTTAATTATTATTCTCAGCGGCAACGCTCATCCAGCACACAGAAAATGAAAGAAAGGTTGCCGCTTTTGAGACCTGATAATAATCTGTGTGCTATTTTAAGACGCAACTCCTGCTGTGAAGAGGTGGGGGGCTTTGGTGATGAGGGCTGCTGATGTCACCGCTGTTGCCGGGCAACTGGTATGTTTCCAGTTGGGAGTATGTGGCAATGGCTGTTGGCTGTACAAACGACCTTAACGTGGCCCTGAGCGTTGGCACCTGTCTTTTGATGCTGGATGCTGTGTGTGAGTGGAGCCTGGCACAGGTTTTGACTCTGGTTAAGTTTGTCAGTCCACTAAATCGACTTTACATGAGGAGGCAGGTGGCTGGCAATAACTGGTGATGGCAGGACATTAACTTCAGAATATGTCAAACCCCTCCTATTTAATTAGCGGTTTCAACCAAAACTAAACCAAACCTCTTCATTGATTTAATGTTAAAGTGTTCAAGTTTTTTGCACCCAAAACATATTAGTTGTAGTGTTCCATCCTATTTCTGACCCTTACAATTAAACATGTTGTATTTTATTTGGTACCTTTATAAGGAAGAATTTAAAAAAATTGTAATAAAAAATGTATGTTGGTTACACAAAGCTATGGAATGGCTTCGGAAGATTAGGAGTATAGTGCACAAGTCTTATGGACCACATTTATGATTTCATGATTTCATAACCATGTCTGAAATCGCCCCCTAAAGTTTGTTAGTCCACTAATATAGCCCACATAACAACGAGCAAGTGAATTCGGACGCTTAGTGCACCAGTGGGACTGCTGCTTTTGCGTACCTGTTTCATAATAATGTAAAAAGTGAATAAAACAAATGATAACACTCAAATATCTACAATAACCAACATGGTACCAATATATTGTGCAATTATGACATTTCTTTAGATTTCTCATAAAATGTTGGAAATAGTGCTGTCAATAAAAAAAAAAAAAAAAAAAGAGAAAAAAAAAGATTAATCACAATTTGTTCTGTGATTAATTGTGATTAAAAACATTTTATACTTTTTTATATATAATTTATAATGTAATAATTCCACAGTTAATCTCTAAATTAATGTAGAAGAAACATTAAAAAGACAGTATATTTTATGAATGGCCAGTATCACTGATACTAACTGCTACTGATGTATCTAAGACAATGATTTTTTTCTCCAATTTTAAACATTAATTATAGTCATTCAACATTACAGCTATCTTTTTTTTTCACATTTATTAGGCTTCAAAAAATATAACTTTTAATTTAAGTGAACTTAGAACAATCCTCACATAAATATTAGGTCCATTCTAACAGGCAGGAAATATATATTGAATAAAGTTATCAAATAGTCTGCACTGCATAAATTCTAAATTAAATATAGATAAATCCTTATTAAAGCTGCAAAAGAGTAATTTTTTTATGTCACCTTTGTTCTTTGATTAAAAGCCTAGTTCACCCCAAAATAAAACTTCTGTCATTAATTACTCACCCTCATTAATCACCCTCATGTCGTTCCAAACCAGTAAGATCTTCATTCGAACACAAATTAAGATATTTTTGATGAAATCCGAGGGTTTCGGAACCACGGATAGGCAGCATCGTCATTGCACCTTTTGAGATCCATAAAAGTAGTAAAGACATTGTTAAAATAGCCCATGTGACTGCAGTGGTTCAACCTTAATGTTATGAAACGACGAGAATTCTTTTTGTGCGCAAAAACAAAACAAAAATAACTTTATTCAATAACTTTTTGTCTTCTATGTCAGTCTCCTACGCTGTTGACGTAGTGAATGCTGTGCAGTGCTTCCATGTTCTACATAAGAATTATTGCAAAAAATTAAATGCACACGTATAAAGAAATACGCGGTTACAAAAATCCGGCGGTGCGTGTAAAAGTATGTGCATACTCTACTGATAGTTGAAATTACATTTTATATACGTATATGCAATATTATGTGCACGTAAACTACATACACTCACACCCCAAACTGTCTCATGTAGTTACTAGGAAACATACGTTTTCAAAAATAAACATAACTGCTTCAAAATTCACGTTTTCAATATGGGTGTGTGTGTAATTTACGTCGTAGAACAAAACGTCAAAGTACCATCAAGTTATGTACATCGCAGGCTTTATTTTAGTCATAAATTGAAAAATCCCATAATAAAACCCCTTATATCTTTCTTTCTAGACAGAAATGTTTGACTGTTGCACTTGCATCTAACATCTTTTTTCACAGCAATCTAAAGTCACAACTTTTCTCCTGTGGCCTGATGGGATAGTAAAGCGTCCATCTGATCTCGCCGAAAGTAGTACTGTAGGTCTCCTACTGTTTAATGAAAACTCTCCCATTTATTATGTTTTTCACTTGCTTTTAAAAAGTAGGGAAATAGACATATTTGGTTGTAACTTAATTTTTAGGGTGATTTTGCATCTGTTTTGACACTTAAAATCTTCAGTGCCTATACATTACTATCGCTTGGAAAAGAGCGACGGGTGCATTCTTCAAAATGTCAAGAAAATCGTACTTGTTTAGAACGACGTGTAATGACCTACATGCTAGTTTCAGAAATAGCAGACTTTCCTGCTCTGTGTGTGTTTCTACACACTGTGCGTCACCTGTGAAAAGTGTAATGCTTTTTGCATTACTCACGCATGTCAGCGGTGCCAGACAGACTCGTGGTGCCACACGCTGCGATGCCAACAGTTTGTGCCTCACTCTCCACCTTTCTTTTTTTTTTTTTACCAGTTACTCTTTCTCTCACTCTTCATCAGTCTCTCTCTCCTGCTGCTCACAGCTCTCCTGTAGCATCTGGCTCCTAGACAGATGACGAACAAGTCTGTGTTCTATTTGTGTCGTCTACTGATTGTGAAATATTTTTAACTTTTTTGATGATGTTTATTTATAAGCCAGACATGTGAGAGTGCTGCCCTGTTTTAGAGTACATACTTAATATGCGTTCTTGCATTACTGTGGCAGTAACACACCTCAGTACTCAAGAGGGGGTGATGGAGTTTCCTTAAAGTCCCCCTGAAATCAAAATGTTTTTAATTCTGCACAGAATGCTGTATTTTAAAGCGATATGCAGGAGATTAGGATGAGAAACGTTAGAGATTAGAAGGAAACTGAGGTTTTGCCGAGCTCAACGGCTCTGGCCGAGCTGTGATATAAACGAAACACTATTGTCTATGTAAAAGGGGAGGAGGAGCTGTTCGATATGTCCCGCCCTGTCTTACTGTTTCAGTTGAAATTACATCAACAAGTTGAATAATGCTGCGTGTTCCAAGGCACTATAGTGGGCCTTTAAAACATCTGAGCCATTAAACTGGATGTGTTATTTGAGGTAACTAGTGATAAATATGCAGAAGTAACTTTAAAATCGCGATGCAACTGAAGTAGTGACACATTCTGTAACGTGACGTACATCCACGGAAACTGATTATGAAAAAAAAAAATTGGGTGCAGACTTCATTTCAATGGTTGTTGGTTGTTGAAGTGAAAAGTGAAACATTTGCATGCATGAATTGTTCCAGTGTTTTGTTTTGGTGTTTTGTTTTGGTGTTAATTATATACTTTTTTATACTGAGTTATTTTGAATGTATTTATGTAGCTTTAGGTAATATTTCTAAATAGCTTTAGTTTTAGTCAAACTTCAAATTATTTTCAAAACAACATTCCTAAATTAAAGGGTTAGTTGACCCAAAAATGAAATTTCTGTCATTAATTCCTCACCCTCATGTCGTTCCACACCCATGAGACCTTTGTTTATTTTCGGAACACAAATTAAGATATTTTTGATGAAATTGAAGAGGTTTTCTCTCCTCAATAGAAAGCAACGAAATTACCAATTCAAGGTCCAGAAAAGTAGTAAAACATTGTTAAAATAGTCAACATGACTACAGTGGTTCAACCTTAATGTTATGAGGCTACTTTTGAGAATACTTTTTGTACGTCACAAAAATAATCCACAACAACCACAGTATATTCCACAAAAGAGAGTGTTTTTTTTTTGTTTTGTTTTTTACAAAATCAAACAAAAGAAATAGGGGGGCATCAGTTTGAAGAAGGGGTATTGCCAAAACAACAAACATAACCAGAGTAACTCCTCATTAACCAACTAACTGTACTATAAAGAGAAGAAAACAAAATACAGCAAAATAAGCTAACTCCCTAACTAAAAGATATAAAAGAATCACTAAACTAGTCAACTTAAACCAAAACATAAGAGCTGAATCAAAACATACAATAAACAAACTCAAGTTAACACTCACTTCTCCCTTTTACCTCTCAATCATAGATTATTCAGCGAGACAAAGAAAAGAAACTACTTCAATAAGTTTGACAAAAATGAGGTAAAGATACAAAGAGTGACCAAACTACTTGCTTTAACACAATATCAAGTCTGGGGTTGAAGACGAGACCTCAGCTGTTGCACACAATCGAGCCAACACAGTTTAAATACTCTCTCTTCCCTCCCATCATCCAACCTCAACAGGACACTGATTATTGAAGTCAGGGGGTAATACTTGTTCTGCAGAGAGAGAGAGAGAAAGAGAGAGAGACAAACAAAGCATAGTTTGGACACAAAAACAAACCCCCTTACAACTCTATATGTAACATCCATGACAGCAGTTGGTCACTTCTCAGTCATTCTTCGACCTGACAAAGGCCGGTTAAACATGTTTCAAGCACTGACCAATGGTGACGGGTAGCGCAGGGAACAGTTTTTCATGAAAACTACAGTCTGTAGTTTTGCATCACCATTGTCTACCCTCTCTCTAACCTTAAAGGTGCCCTAGAACCAGTTTGTACAAGATGTAATATAAGTCTAAGGTGTCCCCTGAATGTGTCTGTGAAGTTTCAGCTCAAAATACCCCATAGATTTTTTTTTAATAAATTTTTTTAACTGCCTATTTTGGGGCATCGTTAACTATACACCGATTCAGGCTGCGGCCCCTTTAAATCGCACGCTCCCTGCCCCTCCGAGCTCTTGACTATAATAGAGTGCATTTACAAAGTTCACACAGCTAATATAACCCTCAAATGGATCTTTACAAGATGTTCATCATACATACTGCATGCATACATGGGATCATGTGAGTATAGTATTTATTTGGATGTTTACATTTGATTCTGAATGCTCTGTGGCTAACGGGCTAATGCTACACTGTTGGAGAGATTTATAAAGAATGAAGTTGTGTTTATGAATTATACAGACTGCAAGTGTTTAAAAATGAAAATCTCAGTGAATACAGTAATAAACGATGGTAACTTTAACCACATTTAACAGTACATTAGCAACATGCTAATGAAACATTTAGAAAGACAATTTACAAATATCACTAAAAATATCATGTTATCATGGATCATGTCAGTTATTATTGCTGCATCTGCCATTTTTCGCTATTGTTCTTGCTTGCTTACCTAGTCTGATGATTCAGCTGTGCACAGATCCAGACGTCCTGCCCTTGTCTAATGCGTCGAACATGGGCTGGCATGTGCAAATATTGGGGGCGTACATATTAATGATCCTGACTGTTGCGTAACAGTTGGTGTTATGTTGAGATTCGCCTGTTTTTTTGGAGGTCTTTTAAACAAATGAGATTTACATAAGGTGGAGGAAGCAATGGTGTTTGAAACTCAATGTATGTCTTTTCATGTACTGAACTCTTGTTATTCAACTATGCCAAGATAAATTAATTTTTTGATTCTAGGACACCTTTAAATGTGTCACTGTACCTTTAGGATTACTATAGATCATAGGTTAATTTCCTTTCTTCAGATTAGTTAACCTCTCTGCATGGGGAATGAGTAACAAAATCCCTTCAAAGTTACTAAATGATGCAAAGTCATTGATATGCAAATATCAGCGGTCATATGTTAATGAGCTTATGTTTGTGACATCAATAGCTCATTCTGAATGACCTGACATCACTATAATTTCTCTCTATCGTAGAAAGCGGCTCCTCCATCACTGCGTCCTGTGTCGGCCTGGGCTGCACTCTCACTCCCCCTGCCGGTACGGCCGGTAAAGCTGTGCCCGGATACAACGGTGAGATCCCTCTACATTGTACTTTGGCACGCTTCAGGCGGCACGTGTAAAGCTCGTAATTTGTTTATTACAAACTCTTTGTTGTTGGTTGATGAGCGATTATGTCTTTGAGCTCCTTCTGATTGACAATTGAGCTTGTAATAGCTAGATAATTCAATAAATGACCAAAACACTTTCTTCATATTTGTCTCATAGTGACAGTGATTGATGATGATATGCAACAGGTGAAACCAAGGACTCTGGGAAATATTGTGGTAAAGTGAGTTATTTTAATCCTTTCATTTTTCATTTTTATTGATAGAGACAGTATGAAGGGGACACAAGGGAATGGCTGTAGGATCAGGCTAGATTTGAACCCGCATGTCGTGTTTGGAGAATATGCACCTACCATGACGCACAGGGCTTGGCGTTGAATCACGATACAAATGTTACGGCGTATCAAGATATATAAACCGGATCATGGTTGTTACTCCTCAAAAGCGTGAAGCGTGAAATCCACATGGACTTTTACTTTTCTAATAGCCATTCTTGGTGTTTCTAACTTGGTGTTTAAAATGTATTTCATTTATTAAATTTATTTTATTTATACATTTATTAACTTAAAATGTATTTTAAAAAAAATTGTTCTAAACAGTACCAAATTAGGGTTCTTCGGCTTGTAACAATAACCCTTTTTGTGCTGAATGGAGCCCTTTTTTATAAGGTTTCATAAAGAACTGTGGTTTGAAGTTCCACCCTGTTAGTTTCACATTCCACCCTGTTAGCTTTATAGACAGATAAACAGAACTTTTATAACTATGTCAGATTTGTTTTACATTTTATTTAATAGGACAAACATTCTCCATAGTATAGCCTAACAGGGTGGAACTTTAATGATGGGACAAGCAGGACAACATTTCAAAAACTAAAAATTAGGAGTGAGAGTTGAAGCTAACCTCAGTTTGCACAGTTGAATTCCAGCAGGAAAAAGAAATGGTCAGTTCTTGAATATGGTCTCAATAAAATTGCAGTTGGTTTTGTAACGAGAGAATGTACATACTAACAGGGTGGAAGATGACTTCAGGGACATTTTGGAAATTGAGGAAAATTCTAAAAAAAATAATTATATTTTCACATGATTTATATGTATGATTAGAGGCAGTTTAGCGTAGTCTAACATAATTTAAAAAATATTTTGAGGATTTTGTCATTTCATGGTTTATATTTCTTGAGGAAGTTGATTGCTTTGCAATGAGGACATGATAAAATGTAATGCATACATCAATAAAAAGGTCTGTACAAAATAGTATTTTTAATGTCTATTATCTCTGTTTAAGTGATAAAGAATACCTAAATATACAATTTAAGCAATTTTCTTGAAAATATTTGACTCATTTTAGAGAAAATATGAGTAAATAAATCATTTTATTTAGACAGTAAAAGTCACTGTATAACAGGAATGACCCTAGTACCAACTGACTTGCATGTGTAGTTTACAGCATTAGTTGAGAGATTTTTTTCCTCTAGAAAATTTGCCATGTACTGTAACTGAAATACTAAATCCAAAATAATTGATATCGAATCGAAAGCATGTGAATAGTACTCGAATTGAATCGTGAAAATTGTGTCAATACCCAGCCTAAACAGTGCTGATTAAAGAGCTTTTTCTTTAATTGAACTATATGAAATACACAATAATAATAATATTAATAATAAAAGATGAATACAATGTTACGATTGTAAGGAAACTGCCCTGTTCTCTTGCCGATGAACTCTTTCCCTCTCATAAACGGCCATATTTTGCCCCGATACCCGCCCATACCCCGCCGCGTCCAAAAGATGATAGCACAACCTCTTTGTTTGATCTTCACAAATAACTCTTCTGTGCTTTCCACTTCTGTCTGCTCATCATCTTCCCTACACAATAAAATATTTACTGACACAAATCCAAAGCAGAAGAGAATCTTTTCATCACAGATCTGACTTTAAAATCTCAGTCTTTGTACGAGGACATTAAGCCAGAGTCTGAGCAGAATGACTAATGGGGTCTCGTCTCACGCCGTCTGCAAAGAAAAGAGCATTTTCTGTGTTCTTTCAGGCTTTCTTCAAGCGCGGCGCACGTCTAAGCCCGGCAACGCGTCTGTCCTCTCCGCCGCAGAGGGAACTAATCTCATAGATGTTTGTTTTGTTGTCCTTTCTGTTCTCCGGTAGATTTGATGTTAATCAAGAGCGTGTTTGAAAGCCTGTCAAATGCACGCTCGGATTAAAAATTGTGGCGTATAAAAAAAGACAATACATAAACACTTTCAGGAGGTCCAGGCTGAATATTATCTGTTATTTTTGAAGTATTTTGAGTGACCTGACCTAATATAAAAATGAGAAATTAGTAAAAAATGAAATGTATGGTGAAATATTTCATATAATATAAATTTAAATTATTATAAGAAAGCAAGAAGCATGTTGGTAACCAGTTTGGTTTGTATTGAATAACACCAAAACATTTCTCAAAATGACATCTTTTATTCTCTGCTGAAGAACATATGTCATACAGATTTGGAACAACATAATGAGCAAATCTATGAAAAAAAAAAAAAATTGTATATTTGCTGTTAATCCTCTGAAATTTAATTCCTTTTTTTTTTTCCAATTTTGTGTTCCTCTGAATATTGACATTTATATTCCTACTTTAAAAGCATTCTCTGACCCTGAAAGGTTGAAAACACCCTGTTCTTTGATGGTTGAAAGAAGAGCAAGGTCACAATTTGTTTTTCTTTTCTGAAAACGTGTCTTTTTCTTCTCTTGACAGGCTTCCTCTGCCTCCCGGGGCGGCTCTCAGTCTCTGGCAGAATCAGGTGCTGTTTAAGAAGCTGTACTTCACCAAGTTCCCTGTAAGCATTCAGCTCTATACACACACACATATTCACCATCTGCTATACCGTTACATGCACGCATGTGTGAAACAAAACATGGTTATAAAGTCTCTTCCTTGACCAGATAAGTGTGGTCCAGTTATTGTGGCCAAAAACTACCCACTCAGACAGACATGAAGGGATTGACATGCAAAGAAACCAGTCACAGTTTGTTGTGTCTTTATATGCTGATTAGCGCAGGTTTATCTGGCATAGACCACACTCCAATAACGGGACACTGTTAGAAACAGGCGACGTCTGGCAGCAGCCGCGAGAGATATCTCGGGAGAACCAAGCAGACGCAGAGCAAGTGTGGTACAAAGCATTCTCAAATGTGTTCAGGAACAAGGGTCATATTTATAGGGATAGGTCAAGCAACAATCTCCAGGATGTCTTGAGCATCCAATCATACTACTTAAAGGATTAGTTCACTTTCAAATAAAATGTTTCCTGATAATTTACTCACCCCCATGTCATCCAAGATGTCCATGTCTTTCTTTCGTCAGTTTAAAAGAAATGAAGGTTTTTGATGAAAACATTCCAGGATTATTCTCCTTATAGTGGACTTCAGTGGTCTCCAAACAGTTGAAGGTCAAAATGACAGTTTCAGTGCAGCTTCAAAGAGCTTTAAACGATACCAGACGAGGAATAAGAGTGTTATCTAGAGAAACAATTGGCCATTTTGAAAAAAATGTTTAAATGTATATGCTTTATACAAACAAATGAACGTCTTCCATGTGTTTCCGCCAAAACCACACTTTTGTTTGTTATGCTATATATCCTACGCCTTCCCAATTCTCTACTTACAAAAAATGGAACTGGCACTGAGTTCATTCCGTAAGTTGAATAGGGAAGAATAGGGTTAAGATTCAGCGTAAGCTTTTTGAAGAATACGAAAGTGTGGTTTAGGCGGAAGCAATCGCAAGGCAATCAATTGTATACAGTATATACACCGCGTTCCAATTATTATGCAAGTGACATATCAGTAAGATTTCAGTACAATAAACATTCATATTTTAGTTTTTCTAAGAAAATGTTTGTTTTTTATTTATCCATGTCTCTTTAGATAACTGGTATCAATCTCAGACAAAATAATTTGCCAGATCTATGGAAACCCTACTTAGAGGTTGTTCCACATTATTAAGCAAGTCACAGTTCTCAATGCAATATGGGGATGAAGAAAGATCTTTCTGAAGATGAAAAGCATGAAATGGTGCAATGTTGTGCAAAAGGCATGAAAACAACTAATATTGTGTGAAACTGAATGGAGATTATCGAATTATCATAAGATTTGTGAGTGATTTAGAGCACAGCAGAATTCGGTCAGATAAAGGCTTATTAATGAAAGTTCCTGTCAAAAAAATTAATTGTATTAAAAGGGCAGCTATAAAAAAAGCCATTGTCGAGCAGCAAACAGGTTTTTGAAGCTGCTGGTGTCTCTGGAGTCGCAAGAAGCTCTCCATGCAGGCTGGCAGTTGTGCGTAAAGATGCACTTTAGCCATCACTAACCAAACCTCACAAAGAGAAACATTTACAGTGGGTTTAGAAATACATTTTCAAACAGTTTTATTGCTGTGGTGTTTTTTGCAGCATGTGATAGTACATAGTGCATTGTATTTCAGAAGGTACTATCCTCCTTTTTATACCATAGCTGAAAATGGCCAGTTATGAACTCCACATATCTTGCAAAAGTCACCCTCCATCTCACTTCCCAGTATTCCCAAATCATCACCTGCCAGCTCCCCGCTGACATCGCAGTCTTATTGGAACGTGGTGGCCATTCACCAACTATCCAGAAATCCATCCATTTAGACCATCCATTGTATTACGGCATTAGTCAGTGAATAAAACTATTTAAAAATGAGTCTTCATGTATTTCTACACCCACTGTAAATGTTTCTGTTTGTGAGGTTTGGTTTGGAGTGGCTGAAGTGCATCTTTACGCACAACTGCCAGCCTGCATGGAGAGCTTCTTGCGACTCCAGAGACACCAGCAGCTTCAAAAACCTGTTTGCTGCTCAACACTGGCTTTTTTTATAGCTGCCCTTTTAATACATTAATTTTTTTTGACAGGAACTTTCCTCAATAAGCCTTTATCTGACCGAGATCTGCTGTGCTCTAAATCACTCACAAATCTTATGATAATTTGATAATCTCCATTCAGTTTCACACAATTTTAGTTGTTTTCATGCCTTTTGCACAACATTGCACCATTTCATGCTTTTCATCTTCAGAAAGATCTTTCTTCCTCCCCATATTGCATTGAGAACTGTGACTTGCTTAATAATGTGGAACAACCTCTAAGTAGGGTTTCCATAGATCTGGCAAATTATTTTGTCTGAGATTGATACCAGTTGTCTAAAAAGACATGGATAAATAAACAAACAAACATTTTCTTAGAAAAACTAAAATATGAATGTTTATTGTACTGCAATCTTATTGATTTGTCTCTTGCATAATAATTTGGAATGCAGTGTATATAGTACATACATTTACATTTTTCTTTTTTTTGAAAATGACAATTGTTTCGCTAGATAAGACTCTTATTCCTCGTCTGGTATCATTTAAAGCTCTTTGACGCTGCACTGAAACTGTAATTTTGACCTTCAACCGTCTGGAGGTCATTGAAGTTCACTATAAGGAGAATAATCCTGGAATGTTTTCATCAAAAACCTTCATTTCTTTTCAACTGAAGAAAGAAAGACATTAACATCTTGGATGACAGGGGGGTGAGTAAATTATCAGGAAACATTTTATTTGAATGTAAAGTAATACTTTATGAATCAAACCTTACCATAAATGGCATTTCAAGACATATAATAACAAGTAAGAAATGTATGTGCATAAATGTGTGCTTATCTTCAACTTGTGCTTACGTGCGAGTGTGTCAGCGCATCCAGGGATTACTGCTTGTTTTGTGTAGGTGTGTCCATGATGTGCACATAACATAACAGAAAAAGGTTGCTCAAGGCAGTGTTGCACAAAGAAAGTCAAAAAGTGAAGGTCAAGAAATAAGAAAAGATTAACAATGAAGAATATATTGAAACAATATTTTGTGGCAGAAAACGCCAAACTAAAAAGTGAACTTTGTGATTTGAATTTTTACCTGTGTAAAATATTAAGTAGTGAATTTCATCATTGACAGAATATGTAGTTCACTTGATACTGTGGGCCTCAATCAAGATCTGAGAATGTTCAAGTCCAGTGATTAGTTTTTCCTCACAAGTGCTCGTAATATGAAAGCTGCGTACCTACCTTGAGCAATCAGATTTGCGATTCCGACAAGCATCCTCCAGTTACGCATCAGACGGTCCACAAACGGTCTGCGGGCGGGCTGTGGGCGTGCCGAGGCCGAGACTATTAAGTGCGGTTTGATTAGGATGTCTATATCTGTTTCTTTTGATAATAATGAGGCAGGACAGTCATAATCCCATCACAGGACGGCACTCAGCACACGCTTTTGATAATTACATCCTAGCTACTGCTGGCTGCATTCAATCCACACCCTGACAGAAAAGTGTGAAGGACGTTTTCATCATTTAATGCATTTTGGATGAAGTACTGCTATTTTCTATGGAGTTAGTTGCAATGAAACTTTGAGGCTTTAAAAAGGATGCAAAAGCAGCAAAAACGTGTCACAAAAGCAATCCATATGGCATAACGAGTATCAGGAAGTCATAGAAGTATGTTAGCTTTGTGTGAGAACTGAACTGACAATGTTTGGGAGAAGTAATGTTTTAAGGTGGTATAGTAGGCATTTTATATACAAGTTTACAAGAGTATGTTTTTGTTGATAGGCTAAAACTGAAGAACCTGACAGAAGTACACTGTGGCCTGAGAATACACAAGCATGTAGCATACATTGCATTATAATTATAAAATGTACTGAAATAGAATTGCAAGGCTTATATTGGACAATTGCGGTATATGTAGACAAATGTAATATAATGGTAAAATGTCTTTGTATATGGATGTTTGTACTTTAATAGACATCACTGGCATGTTATGAATTAACTATTGTTGAAGTGAGGAAAAGGGAAATGGATTGTTGCTTTTATGGGGTGCACCGCCATCTAGCGGCTCAAAGAAATATTACACGTACCACTCATGAATGTGTTTGTATTGAAAATGATTTTTATCGCACTCACTCGTAGGGATACTACGACACCATGGACGCGGGGTTTGTGGACGAGGAGGGCTTTTTGTACATCATGTCTCGGTCCGACGACGTCATCAACGTGGCGGGTCACAGGCTGTCCACCGGCGCCCTCGAGGAGGTGCGAGGAGAGGGAGCGTCTCACTCACGACACAAATAATAACCACAAGCATGTTTTTTGTTGCTGTACCAACAAACCATATGTTGTGTGCGTGTCCTTCAGTCTGTCCTGCTGCACCCTTCTGTGGTGGACTGTGCCGTGGTGGGGCTGGAGGACCCCCTGAAGGGACACGTGCCTCTGGCTTTATGTGTGCTCAGGAACGGTGAGGAACGGAAATTGGAAATATATAGGGATGAGACTTTTTTTGTGTGTTGGCTGAAAGTGAAGAGATGCCAGTGTCCTATTTTGTGTAAAGTAGCTTAATCACAAAGAAGAATAGACCTTATTGGATGTGCAAATTGGTTTTGTGTGTTTTTGTTTGTAGACTGTCAGAAGAGCGAAGAAGCGTTGGTGAACGAGATGGTGAAATTGGTGAGGGACACCATCGGGCCGGTGGCAGCTTTCAGAAAGGTGATCTTTGTCAAAGCTCTTCCCAAAACCCGCTCGGGAAAGATTCCACGATCGTCTCTCGCTGACCTGGTGAATGACAAGCCTTATAAGGTATTTATATACGATAACTTTTATCAGTTAAATGGGTGGACGGCTGCAAATGCTCTTGTTCAGACAAAATGTGACGGTACAACAGAGCTTTCTAATTTGTATGTTTATAATGTGACACGCGTAGATCAGTCCCACCATAGAAGATCCCGAGGTGTTTAAGGACATCGAGAAGATGCTGAGAGAAACTGTGAAACAACCTGGTAATTAATTTACCACCAGATATGAATGCATAGATACACACACACACACACACGTGAATATTTGCAATAGAGAAATGTGATTGTACTTGTTACTATGCCATAATATTTTTTTAATAATAATAACAATAATGTGATACTAAATTGTAAAAAAAAAAAAAAAGAATGTTTGATGATTGTTTTGTATTCGTTGGACCAAATAAGCAACATGTTTAGATAAGTTGAATAGGTGAATGTTACAAAAATATGTCTAGGTCACATTTATTTGACCCCAATATCAAGAGAAAAGAGAAACAACAAGGAGTTAGATTTATTTTGTGAAAAAAAAAAAAAAGATTTTTGTTTTTCTATTGTAATGTAGCATTATTTTTTGCACCCCAATTGCAAAGCACTAGCAATTGTGCCAGTGTTAATGTTTTAAAGGTTTTATTCATGTTGTAGTTTGAGGACGACCAAAAAAGTCAAGAAAAAAAATGTAGTTGGCCTAAAAATTGTCTGCATTGTCATGAAGTGAAATATTCTTTTCCCCTTGTTTATCGGTCCAATATATGCTGGACATGACCTTGACAGTTTTTGTGAGATTTACCCTGCAACACACTGCACTATAAATAAATGAATGGATCAATCAAGGTGAAATGTAATGTATTGTAGTGTCAGTTTAAAGAAATGCACCTTAAAAAGATTTCTGACAATGATTTTTATAAAGAAAACCTATTTGACTGTACTTTTATTGACAATGAAAAGTTGTTTGATCACCACATAGTTTTGACCAAAATACAATCAGTAATAAATAAAAAAATGGACACAAAATAAAACGATTCTCTGCGCGTGCAAAACAGGGACGTATAAACTGTCGAAGTGTCAGAAATAACTCAAAGACAGGAAGCGGAGGGCTGTACAAGAGACGTTCCCTGCATTTTGAACACAAAGAAGAGTCGGAGACATCTTTACACCAAAATAAGTCACAGCAAGTAAGTGTACGATCACTACGAGCTAAGCCTGTCTTTTAGCAATTTCCCCCAACGAGAGGCGGCGGCGGGACGTTCCAGAGACGAGGCCAGCCGACCGGCCGCACCTCGAGGCTCGGCGTCAGACGTTTTTTGTAGGCCGAGCAGAGCGGTTCACGTCCAGACGGACCCACGCTGTACTCGGGCGGTATATTTTTGCGCTACCCACAACGGGAAACAATCGGATCACGAACTATACGCGTTTTACATTCTTTCTAACCAAATCAAACAACAACACGTGCGAGCGAACGTTTTAAAGTCAACACGAGTTAAATATATCCAATCAATGACGTTCTCGTTGAAAACGTAAAAACGTAGGCTTCCGAAAGTAACGTTAACATTTGGGGAGGGGGGGGCGCGGGCGAGCGGCGGCCGTGTTCCAGGTGGGCTAGTTTGCCACAATCTGCCGCAAAGTCACTTTTAGGTTTTGAACGTAAACCTTTTGGAACACTTGCTTTCCAAAATCCAGTTAAAGAATTAACGACGTATGAAATGAAGACCCAGGAAATATTAGTTTGTGAATTTAGTTAGACATGTAAACATGTCGCGTTACAGAAGCAAATGGCTTGCAAATGCCATTTTACAACATTCTGTACTTTTGACCTACTGGCCGAGTAGAGTTTTGGTCAGACCTTCAGCAGACTTATATCGGGTACGAGCAAAAAAAAGTAGCGTGACATTAACTAGGACGGTACAAATCGTTTTTTGGGCAAGGGGCTTCCAATATGCAAACCGTAACGGGCCTCAAAACGCACAAAAAAGCGAAAGAAAAACGACAGCGCATCGAAAGCGCCTCTCGGGCGTAGGGGAAAAGCGGGAACAGCAGCATCGTTTAAAACCGTGACGTTAAAAGACGCAATGTGCACAAAGTCTGAACGTGTCATTTATCTTTTTATACAGACATGTGTATATATATTTCTTTATATTTCTTTATGTATTTCTATATATAAAACAGCTTTATTTATAGTGATTTACAGTTGAACCTACACATCCCCTGTAGAAGAAATACACAGTACTCAAGCCAAAGGAGGCGCGTGGCATAAAAGACAGAGAGGGCGAGAGCGCGTCGGCATCTGCGGCGGACGCCCGGGTCGCGGCCTCGGCGAGCGCGGAGGAGCGGGACGGGGGAGGCCGGCACACCTTCACCCCCACCTCCTCGCCCTGTCCTCCGCAGGCTTCCGTCGTTCTCTTGGCAGTGTGACTCGTCAGAATCGTTTGTTCGGGCCAACTTGAAGGTACGACTCTGAAAGAAAGACGAAAAACAAATTGTACATGAATACAAGCGGTCTTAGCGGTATAGGATCAGAAACAGATGGGAACAACGGGAGGACAGGAAACAAGCTCGACGGAGTTAGTTCTGCGGACTAGGTGTCGTTACTCGTGCACACTCGTACACTAATGTAAACAAGCCTGTATTATTGCTGTAGTTAGAGCAGGAACGAAGGCGATAAGTAATGCGCTTATTATGTAACATTTTCTATTACGAATTACGATACAGCTTAGACTGTGGGGGCGAGATTAAAGCGATTTGCCGGTGGTGAAAAAAGTTTGTGGAACAGAAGAGCAAGCGGTGGCGGTGGCGGAGGAGGAGGAGGAGGGTGAGCCGGGCCCACGGGCTTTAGCGGTCGTGGGACTCGTTGCTTTTTGGTTGATATCTGAGGGCTTGCAGCTATAGCAGGAGAGTTTTGTTCCAGCATACACAAGTTCCTCCATTTTCTCAGAGAAGTTTAGAAGCGTAGACGCCGAAGAGGGATAACGTTGTCTGCCGAGAGGGGCCGCGGCTCCGGTGTCGTCTGAAGTATGTTATCCTGGCTTCCCTTGTTGTTTTCCAGGAGGTTGTCTTTGGGTGCTGAATCTTGGAGCAGTAGCAGTTTCTCTCAGCTGGAATTGTTTGTGAGCAGCGGTTGTTGTGGCTGCTCTGTGTTTTCTCTGTCCTTGTGGGGGATAATATATCCACTGCATTGACATTCAGTTGCTGATGTGAAATCCTGTGTTCATTCAGATGCTTGCCAAGTGTGTGTTTGGGGGTGTGTGAGGGTGTGTGGGTGTGTGAGGGTGTGTGGGTGTGTGGGGGTGTGTGAGGGTGGGTGGGTGGCATTTTGGTTGAGTGGAGTGGCACACGGTGCTAAAGGATGATGGAGGAGGAAGTAGATGTCCTTTAGTACCAAGTTTGTTTGGGTGGAGGCCATTTGATTTAAACAGTTGTCTTGTAGCCCTTTTCCATCAGCACAAACTGGGTGCTAGTTCAGAGCTAATGCTATTGCCAGTTTGGAGACGGTTGAACCGATGAGCCTTCTAAGCACTGGTTTGCCTTTCCACAGACTAGAGAGCCAGCACAGAGTCAGGTGTTATGTCACTGTATACATGTCATCTTTCACAGCAACACCAGCACGGCAGCGCCAAGCACAAACACACCAAGCTTGTCGGAGATGCACGGGCTTCTCGCAGACCGATCGGCACACAACATCAAAGCACAGCGAGAGCGATCCAAATGCACTAGGAGTCGTACGCTCTACAAACGCTCCTGCGGCACGCCGATCGGTCTGTGCAGCTCCGACACATCTCGAACAAGCCTTCCATCAACAACGGTGGACGCCGTGTTACTTTTGATGCTCATGGCTTTGTGAACTGACATTGGCATCCAAACCCTGAGAATCCAATGTGTTTGTGCAGCTTGCTGTAATTTGTATAGATGGAGATTATGACAGATTTGCTATTTCATAAACGGCGGTCACAAGTTTCTTTTTTGTCACGTAACCCCCAGCCCCTAATGCAAGCGGTTCTTACTTGTAGTCCAGCAATGTTTTGGTTCTTCAGATGAACCACTTTTCCTGGTTCAGAGCTGGTGCTTTGTTTTTTTTTTTGTTTTTTTCTTCAGTCATGTATTTTCGACCATGCAGCCTTGGAATCATATTAGTTCCTGTTGTTGGGAGTGGTTCACTGATGTCTTCTGAGTGTTTAAGGAGTTCTGAGTGCTCTTTCAGAATAGCATTGTTTCCCACATGAAAAGTTATCTGGTTTGCAGTTTTGTGCTTTTTCAGAATGTTCTGAAGCGTGTGTCGATTTCAGAACTGTTGCCTCGAGGAGAGCAGCACGTAGTTGTAGGCCTGCTGCTAATGTTTGTGATTACAGAGTCATCCACTATCAGAGCATTGGACTGCGCAGCGCCCTGAGCAGAATGCTGCTAGCTGATACGATATGCGTGTGATCACGTTTGGGGGTTTTTCAGCCACATTTCTCAAAGCTTGAAATATGTTGTGAAGATGTAGAGGGGGTGGTAGGATGCCCGTTGGCAAGTGGGGTTGGAGCTGTACGTGGGGTAGAGGAAGCTAGCACAGCAATGCGTTGTATTTGCGTCAACATGATGGCTTTTAGGTGTCGCTGCCTGTGTATGTCATCAGTTAATGTGGCGAAGTTCATCAGTTCCTGCTTATTTGGCTATGCTCGGTATAGCCTGCGAAGGAGCGCTAGATTCACCGCTGTTGTTGGCTGAAGTTGTAGTTACATGTAATAAGTGTAGCGTCGTGGCTCTTTGTCTGCAGATACTGTAAGTCACGTTCGGCCAGTACGTTTGAGTAGCGTCGATGCCGGCGCGCTTTTGTCAGTGGAGCGATTGTTGATGCGATAGCAAAGTGTTCCTTATTGGGCATATTGATTTAATGAGCGTATTTGTTTAGCAGATGGCAGAGGAGAGGGGCAATGAGATGTTTGTCTAGCAAACATAGCAAGGCTGAAAGGGATTTTATTGATGGGAGGTTGTTTGTGTGTGTGGGAGTCACTCACAGCTTGTAGCTTTCATGTTCTTTCAGCAAGAGTAGGTCCTCACAGTGGAGCTGTCCAGACGCTGTACTGCTGATTGTCCAACTGCACACAAACAAACAAGCTGAGTGAGTGAGTGAGTGAGTGTGTGTATTTTTAGATGAAAATGTGTGTTTGTCTGTGAGCACCCCTGGCCATTAATTCATTCATTCATTCATTCATTCATTCATTCATTCATTCATTCATCCATCCATCCATTCATTAATTGTAAAAGTGGGTGTGGGGTTTGATTGTTTTCCTAATTTTCAGGTGTGGAAGTCAAAGACTTTTAAAATGAGAGTTCCTAAATCACCTTGGAGGTGTGATGAGGCATGGAGAAGCATTTCTGTATGTATGAATGTTTGTATGTTGAACATGATGATGTGGTATCATCATCATTGTCATTGTGAGTGTTTGTTTAGTGTATGTATGTGTGTGTTATTACACATTTGAAAGTGTTGTGGGGAGAGGTGAAAAAAAGCAAAGCAAAAGGTATACACCAGGTTGTTTATATTATGTAGTACATAGGATGATTGGAGACAAGTGGTGTGATTGGTGTAAGTAGATATTTAATGTATGTGAGGTACTGCGAAAGAAATCAGTATGGCACAATGTAAAAAAAAAAAAAAAGAGAAAAACAAAACAATGACATGGTTAGTGTAGTGTCTTGTTGAAGTGGTTAATATCCAAACACAGAGTACAGGAAGATCCAGCAACACTGAGGAGAGGTGTTAGAGGGGGACATGAAGCAAATAGCAGTTATCAGTGCATTGGGAGATCCAGCACATATGAGCGTCCGAGCAGCGGGCCAACAATTGTAGTTGAGTTGGAGCATATAGTAGCTGTTGCGAGTAACGAGGAGGTGTGTAACGTCCTTGGTTAGTGATTGTTGATGAGGAAAATGTGCAGAGAGGGTCACGTGACTGGGGCCAAAGCGTGCGGTTGGTTAATTGAAGAGAAGCGGCAGCTGAGGATGACGAGATGGCAGGTACATAAGCAGTCAGTGTAGCTGGAGCGGCAGTGGAAGCGGCAGCCATCGTGCGGCAGGCGTCGTGTTCATCCCTGTCGTGTTCAGACTGGTTCGTGTAAAGACCAGCGACTCGACCTGCGCGACTCCACACGACACTGGCAGGACACAAGGAAAGGTACTCCGCTCTTCCTTTCTTCTCTACACTTCTCTCTTACCTTACCTTTCACTCTCACTGCTCCTCCTCCACAACTTCACTAACCACCTTGCACTGTCACCTTCTACCTTTCAGCCGCATCCTCTAAGCTTTTGTGGAGGTAAGCTCTATAAAGCGACCTGGAACTCCTCACACACACCCAGGTATGACACTTTGCCTCTGCGGGCCCACGTGCTGACTCCACAACTCTGGAACACACCTGCCTCACATTTCCTGCTCAAACCAAACCCTTTCTTAAATGCTGCTTCTGTGTGTTTGACAAGGGCTGGAGCTACACAGTACTGCAATTTCAGCACACATTCATTCCTATCTTTATCACATTTCTAACCCCCCCCCCCCCCAAAAAAAAAACACCATCTCAACCCCAATTACATAACATGCTACCAGGAAGCACCCTCCAGCACCCATAACACCACATCTACAGCTTCGCAGGAATCACAACTCAGAAACAAACTAATTAATAAATAAATCAATACTTCTGAGTGGTTTTAGTCAGTCTCTCTCACCGCACCCCTACCACCAGAGAATCAAGGTCACCTAAGCAGCCTAAAATAAAGCACTTTAAACATGCATTCATTCATTGATTCATTCATTCATTATCTCACTGTAGGATATACACAACTTCAGGATTACACATACACTGTCATTATGAGCCAATGATATACCTGGACTTTCCACTCTATAAAATCACACAAAAACACAAGGCCAAGCGCAACTCACTGCTGCACATATGTCATCAAGTCAAACTCTCATATACACTGCAAATGAGGTAACCATTGTGTACCATGTGTAGAATGAGCTCTCAGCCCATGACACACACACTCCTTAGTGTCTTTGTTCTGTCCACATAATGACACAATCCATGAAGCAACTCCCCTTCCCATAGTAATAATAAGTGACACTGAACCCAAGTCAGTAAATCCAACACTTCACAAGCAGGAGATGGCTAGCCTTGACCAAAAAATGATGCATTACTTTCACACCTCATCTCCAGCAAGTCGCAGCAAACATCACACCAGAGTAATGAACAAAGCAGGACATTCACTAAAATGCCCAGGAATAAAGCAGCCTTTAACAAAACCAAGCTCAAAAGGGACTTAGCCATCAAAAACACACACATATTCCACCACAGAGAATCTGCGTTTCCCAAACCATTCTGACACAGGCACCTTTTAGAAACCTGCAAGCAGGTAGGCATTGACCTAGAGTGTTTCTGTCGCACACCATGTGACACAAAAATTGCAGCCGCGTACACCTTTGTGCCACAAAAATGCTCTGCCCTCATTCCTGCTCAAAACATCACACGTCTGCAACAAAAAGGCGACAAAGTTTTGTACGCGCCATACCTCAAACACATTCCGTTGCCCGTCACATGTACACCACGCTAGCGTAGTTGTCGCATTCTAAACAGCCATGATCCCCTTGAACCTTTGACCTTAACTTTAACATCTCGTGGCCAAGACCCAGACAACTACTCTGTCTATGTGGAACAGGAGAGGCCGGGCCTGGTCGTGCAGGAGCTGGATTATTTCCGACTGTCGTTGTTCCCCCAGTTTCGGGCCGATGCTTATTATCAAGAGACCGTATTCTCTTCTGTGACTCTGATTTACCATCTCTAACAAACACACAAGGCACTGCGTTTGACTGCAGGTGATCCGCAACATCTACGCCCAGAGAAATGCTCGTCCCAGAAATGTCACGTCTCTGCGACACGTGCCGGGAAGCCTGGAATTGGCCTTCGTTCCCCTCGGCGCCCTGGTCTTCTTGTTGCGACGGCTGGTCGGTTGGGAGTTCCACGGCTGCTGTCCTGCACGTTCTTTATAAGGTCCGAGTCCCTAGGCGCGTGGGAGGGGGACCCCCGTCACGCTGCCGGCTCTGGAAGATGGGAGGGAGGATTGCGTCCTCTTTATCGTCTTCTTCATCCGCCTCCAAGACACAAGCAATCATCCTGCTTCGTACTCTCCCCATCTGTACCGTCTTTCTCCGCGGGGAGACACGGGGTGGGTTGGTGCCGTAAAGATCCGTGGACGCAACTTCACGTTTAGTGCGCCGATACCCTTAACGGCAACGCAAAGCACTGCAGACGCTCTGTATTAGTGTGCGTTGTCCTGTGTTTTTCCTGTCGTCGCTTTGCAAAAGGACCGAAGGCTGCCGTGATGCCGCTCCAAATCGCTCCTGACGGGTATATTTCACGGTTAAGAAAGGACGGGAGACATTGAGACCACGTGAGGGGGTACGAGTACACTGCACTGTAGGGACGAGGGTCGGGAATGCCACACGGTTCGAGGCGCTGTCATATCTGACCTTGAAACCAGTCCAAATACATGTCGTCGGGACTGTCGTCCGTCATCTCGTACAGGACTACCCGGCAGCAGTCCGTAAAAAAAACAACAGAAACACAGTCAACACAGTGTAAGTGTGTGTGTTGTTACTTCTGCCTGTTCGTCTAGAGGATGAACTTTGTGTGCAACTGGCTATGTTTGGAATAGTATCACACCATACCAGTCTTTTTTCTTTTTTCTCAAAACAATACATGGAATACCATGATTACCTATTACATTTGCTAAAGTATGTATTCATGGAATACTTCAGCCAAGCCTGATTGTGCAAAACAACAGTTTTAAGCATCAGTCTTTTCCACAAACAAACTTACTGTAAACATAAATATTCTACCTACTTTTAAAAAGCAAATCAACATAATACAATGATTTCTGAAAGATCATGTGACACTGATGACTGGAGTAATGGCTGCTGAAAATTTAGCTTTGAAATAGTTAAAATATACCAATCATAGCATACTATAGCAAGGTACCCCCAGGATCCTCCAAATGAAATTCAAGGCTTTTTAAGACCTTTTTAATACCATTTTAAATGAACTTCAATGCCAACTTCGTACCCATTCTGACAGAAGTATGAGGGGAAAATGTCAAATCTGTATAAATTTTGAACCCTAGAAAATAATTAATTCGCCATATATTTTTATACCTATACTATAAATATTTTATTTACCATAGGCCTACTAAATGTAAACAGTAGTGTCTCTCTCATTGTTACAGAGTGTAATATAATTGTATAGGCTAATACTATGATGTAATTGATGTAATACTACTAATGTAATTGATGTAATACTACTAATATACTACTATTAATTTCAATAGTCTGGTGCAACTTCTCACATCCAACAAGGTGCATGGAATAAAAAAAAATTAGTAATTTAGGAACAAAACCAGCAACACTCATAGATGCCATGGAGGGGTCAGAAATAAACAAAAAAACTGAAGCTATATATATCAACTTTATTTTGCCAAAAAATAAAAATCTCTCATTGTTACTGATTTTAACATTTAGTGGAAGTAGGCTGTTTTCCTTTACTTCATGCTAGCTTAAATAAAATTAAAATCTTGCACTGAACAACACTGTACAGAACAAATATAACCCTTGAATACATTTGTACACTCTTCTGTTTCTTGACATGGTAGCATCGGGCGCGTTTCGGTGATTTAAAACGACGCTCGTGACTTAAAGTCGAGTGCTTTTACTGTAATTTAGGCAAGCGCGCTCATAATAGAAGCGACGCGGTTGAGAGCGCGGCTCATGGTTGCATAGCAACGACAGAATGCCGGCGCGGCCGCGTATGTGACGCGTACTAGAGAATAATAATTATGATAATAATAATAATTTAGCGGCCGGATTATGTTTTATTTTTGAGATCAGTTGCGGGCCGTAAATGGCCCGCGGGCCGGCAGTTTGAGACCACTGGACTAGACTATCACAGAACGCTGACACAATCAGCTACCCAATGATGATTTTCATTCAATCCGAGCACAGATATTGACTCGTATTACTCGTATAATACTCGTACTCGGCAGAAGTGCTTTATCCGTACCGGATACTCGTTTCAGCCGAGTATCCGGCTCATCTCTAATTTACCTCACTTGCCTAGTAACCATAGTAACGGGTGCGCGAGGTGCACTCAACATTACGCTGCATGAATTTTTAATTAGCCTACAGTAGTAACAGTTCATTTTGTTACAGTATGAACTTTATCCTAGGAAAAGTAAAAAAAAAAATAAATAAATAAGACCTTTGTAACGAAATCCAAGACTTTGTATACCAAATTCAAGGCTATTAAGGCCTTAATTTTAAATGATCAAATTTAAGACCTTTTCAATGCTTTTAAGACCCCGCGGGTACCCTGTATAGATAAATACATTCAGATTATTTTACATCTATCCATCAAAAATTACAATTAAATACACTTACATCTGCGTGTTTTAACCATCTAAGTTCATGCATTGAACAACAAATATTAATTGCACAAATTAACACATTGACTTCTCTTTTGTGCTTGAACGGATACAAACACACAAAAGTATGCCAAAGTGTGCACTTCGTTGAGTATTCTCTTAAGCGCAATCTTAAATAAGTTAAATAAAGCCACCGTAAAGACTTGTGAGGAGATCAGAGGCGTGCCCGATCCGCGTCTTGTGCGGCAGATCTTAAAGTGACTGCGGCCTCATAAACCCGCTGCTGTGATGCCTGTCATTGATGTTAAGCAAAGAACAAACCACTCACTGCTCTTGACTGAACTTTTGTAGCTTTAAGAAGGATTCATCTATATTTCAATGATAATTTATGCAGTGAACACTGTAAAGTCTTTGATTATTCAATTTCTGTAGGCCTATTTCCTACCTGTTACATCAAAGATGTAAAATATACTGTTTTTATGTTGTTTCTACATTCATTTAGAGATTAAATGTGCAATTATTATAATATGAACATATATTCAAAACTTTAATATTAAGCACAACTGAATACAGACAAAATGTCTTATTAATTGGTCCATACAAAAAAAACAATCCTTAAGATTGAAATCTTTCAGACAAATTTCAAAACATTTCCAAACAAGTTTAATATTGTTACATTTTAGACATAATTTTGTCTGTTTTTGCTGTTTCACCCTAAAATAGTTCCAACAAAGCCACAGCCAAAGTGTTGTGCATCTCCAAGCAACACACATCAGTTCCGTTACTGAATAATTTTTGTTTAACTAATCTACTAACAGTGTTTCATTTAACTAATCAATTTAGCCAAACTAAATCAAGCTAACCTTTCTGTAAATATACCTAAATGCCACATCAGATGTTATATCTCACAACATTATTTGTTATTTTATTGTTGATGACTATTTGCATCAAAACCTTTACAATTGCCAATTTCTATAGCTGTCTATAGTGTATTTTTGTGAATTAATGAATTTTCTCTTTTCTTTTTCTTTCTTTCTCTCTCTCTCTCTCTCCCTCTCTATCTCTAAAAATTGAACAAAAAGTCAATTAAGTTAGTATTAAGCACAATGCTGCTATAACATCCCAAACATAGCCTCAGTTTCAAACCACTTTTAACTATGTGCGTTTTCGCCCTCTAGCCGTCTTTTGTGATGTGTTTGTCAGTATCTGCTTTGAATAGTACGGTGTGAGTTCTCGTGCGCACGTCTCACCCTCTGGTGGCAGTCTGCGTGAGTGTGCGGAGGTGGCAGTGAGGCGAAAGCCTGCGGGCAGGGTCTCTGCTGAGCCGGGCATCATGCTGATCCCGTGGACGTCCCGCGGAGGAAACTGCCTCCTCCACGACGGCCCTCTGAAGTCTTTCTCGTCGCACTACGATGATCCAAAGACAAATTTAGGCCAAAGTGTTATTTGACACTGCTTATAGTAGCAAATAATTACATACACTATTTATATATGCTTTTATAGCTTTGCCGTGCGATTGATGTAAGCTTACATTGGCTCAATGCACAATGCACTGTCAAGGTCAGTGGAAAAAAACAAAAACAAAATGTGGATTAAATTCTAATAAATATACTTACAATTCATGAACCTTCCTAAGTTTTTTAGTCATTTTTTTATTGTTTGGTCCAGCTTTTACTCAACATTTGTTATTTATGCAGATCCACTAAAGTATACGACACGCTAATCTCAAACTCTATTTAAATTAATTGTCGTTTGAGCTGTTTCGTTAGGAACTTGCTGACTATGGAAAGCGCTCGTACTAAAGTTTTTGAGCTGCTTTTTCTTTTACGACGGCAATGCAGCTCAATAAGGATTTACAACAGGCCGCTGTCCATTGATCAGTTCTTATAAAAAAATAAAAATAAACAAGAAGAAACTAGTGCTTGACCTCATCTAATCGCCTCTCTGTTCCCAGTGCCAGCAGATTGTTGTACTCTCTTTCAAGGATTTGTCTAGCCTGTGGGAGAAAAAAAAGTGCATTGAATATAATCCCCTCAAAACAAACATGTCAAGACTGAAAGAGTGTGTGTGTGAGTGTGTGCATGGGGACCTGAGTATTTTGGTTGGGGATCTGCAGCAGTAGAGCCAGGCTGCTGTAGTCAAAGTTGTCGTCGAGCGCGATGAGCGCCCCGTGCACGCCGCTCTCTAACAGGATGTTGGCGTAGTCACGGAGCCCGATGCTCTGGACCCAGCGAATCACCCGGTCGTTACTCCACACCAGCACGTCTATGCGAATACAAACGCAAAATGGGTGTTTTTGTTCATTCAAGCATCATCGGGGGACTGTTTCCTAGTGGCTTCTACCTACCTCTTATCTCGTGCTGGCTGCTCTCTCTGCGTCTCTCCAGCTCCTTCCTGTCGTAGTTGAGCTTCTTCAAACACATAATGCCGTACTGTAGGCTGGTTCTGTTACAAATAATACATCCGTATTACAATCGAAACAACTTCAGTTGTGGTCAAGTCTGCTCTGATTTAATCCCTCCGTTGGATGCTAATGTTTAAAGGATTATTTTGACACCAGTGTTTCTAGACTGTTGACCTGTGAAAGCTGTCCACCATTTTTAAATGCACTCTGAGGTCCTTCTTGGTGAGGTGGTCCAACATGCGCGCGTCCACCAAACACTCCATGAAGTAGCTGCGGTACTGAGGTAGACCGAGACTGGGCAGCCACTCGTTCCCAATCCACTCGTGATTCATGTCCCCGTATGCCAGCGTCTAAAGGACACGCGTGCGACACGTTATATTTAACGACCGTGTGATGAAAGGAGCTACAGTACTATGTGTAGTCTACACACTTTATAAAGCCTTAGTTGCATGTTCACTGGTATGTAACTTTATTCATATTTCAATAAATGTATATTAATCACGTTGCATTTAAGTCACACTAAAGGCATTTATAATGATACAAAACATGTCTATTTCAAATAAATCAAGTTTACTGAACTTTCTATTCTATATCAAGCAATCCTGACAAAAAAAATAAATAATACATATTGGTTTACACAAAATTAAGCAGCAAAAACATTGACATTCAACACTGACAATAATTACAACTGTTATAAATACTTGAACACCAATAATAACTGAGCACCAAATCAGAATATTACAATGATTTCTTGAGGATCATTTGACTTGAGTAATGATGCTGAAAATTCAGCTTTAGTATCATAGGAATAAGTTACATTTTAAAAGTAAAATAGACAACACTTCTCTTAAATTGTAATAATATTTCACAATATTACTGTTTTTACTGTATCAAATAAATGCAGCCTTGGTAAGGATAACAGATTATTTATTCAAAACTTAAAAGGTTAGTTCACCAAAAAAAATGAAATTTCTATCATTAATTACTCACCCTCGTGTCATTCCGCACCTGCAAGTCCTTCATTCATCTTCGGAACACAAATTAAGATATTTTTGATGAAATCCAAGAGGCGTCGTTAAAACAGTTGATGTCACATGACTACAGTGGTTCAACCTTAATATTATGAAGTGACGAGAATGCGTTTTGTGTGCAAAACAAAAATAACAACTTCATTCAACAATCTCTTCTCTTCCCTGTCGTTATCCTTACGTAGTAGCCGAGGGAAGTGCAGTGTTTACATCCGAATGCCAGTTTAGTATTGGCCGAAGCTGCACGCGTGTGATGCTGACGCAGGAGCCGGCCGATAATGAGTCGGCGTTCTGACGTAGAACCTGGAAGCGCTGGATGTAAACAACATATGAGAATGACATAGAACAGAAGATATTGTTGAATAAAGTCGATATTTTTGTTTACTTTTTTTGCACAAAAAGTATTCTCGTCGCTTCTTAACATTAAGGTTCAACCGCTGCAGTCACGTCGACTGTTTTAATGATGTCTTTAGTACCTTTCTGGAGCTTGAATGTGGTTGTTAAATTGCTGCATATGGATGAGTCATGTACCTCTCGGATTTAATCAAAAATATCTTCGTTTGTGTTCTGAAGATGAACGAAGGTCTTACGGGTGTGGAACGACGTGAGGGCGAGTAATGACTGAATTTTCATTTTTGGGTGAACTAACCCTTTTATTCATTATAGAAAAATGTCTTTTTAGCAGAGTCACTACTTTTAAACTAAAGGTTGTGCATTTGCCACAACTCCTGCATTTGCTAACAGTATTTGGCAGAAAGTTACGTCACATCCAGGTATCCTCGTATGGATGTGAAGCAAAAATAACAATGTTTACTGACTTTTACAGGCAAGGTTAGTAAGACGTTCTAGCGCTGTACATTTTACATGTTAACGTGTAAAATGCATTTAAAATGATGTGAAATTGTTTATTTGGTTTCTGCGCAACTGCACCTTACACATCCGTTGCGTTTGCTGATGAATGTTTTGTGTGCTAGAAATGAATTAGTGTGGAACAGATCTGTGTGGACTGTTACACTCTCACCTGTGACCAGCTCCCCTCCTCTGACTGGGACTTCTGCGGAGGCACAAGGAAGTGACTGTGTCAGCGCTATGTCTGCAAATTGTTGCTTAACTTTGTGTACTTCTGTTTACTTTTCAAAGCACACGCATACTTAGTTTTATAATCAGAATTTGCAAATTATCACCCAATCGTACATGCTAATGCATGGGTTGCGTCTGGCAGGTTTAAACGTTATTGAACATGTAACACACACAATAGCACACACAGTAAATGAAAGAAACTTGTATTTGACCTCTTCTCTCTGCATGCAAATGCAATAACACATTACATTCAAACTACATCAGATACACGACGTGCGTTCATCTGACACGTGTCGTGAGCGTTTCCGTTCCAGACTCGTGTTCTCGGTGATGGTTGTGCTGATGAGGGTGAAATGTGATGATTGTATGAGGCCGTGATGAGGCTCAATGGAGAATAACGAGGCTAGTTTTATTCTCCTTTGATTGATTACGCCGAATATGAGAACGTCACATCCGTTCGGCCTCGCTTTTCTCAGAGCTGTTCTATAGGAAATTAGGGCCTCTGTCGCTGCTGGTTGGCCCATCTAAAGATTGTTAGCGCTGGATGTGATTGATGGCAGCGCGTGTGAGCTGATTATGGAAGCGCAGATGCATTCGGACATGAACTGATGAAATCTTTCGCAGCCCAGTTAAAGACCAGAGCTTGGAGTCGACATGAATCTCCACTCGCAAATCATTTTACTTCCTTAATTGGATGTATTTCCACTTTTCAAGTGGGTCAAAATCACCCTCGAGAACATCTCGACTTATCCGTAATGCTCTTTTTCTGTTGTTGTATGCCATTATTGCGGCTTGAATCGAGCACGATAACATCAGGAACGTGTACTACGAAAGTAAATGATGCTCGTTTCGATTTCATGTCGACTTCCGTGCTCTGTCCTGATTCTCTGAAACAAAAACATTAGCGAAGAGTGTCAGTGAGAGTAAGCAAAGGGCTTTTTTTGGGTTAGACAGTTGAAAAGGATGAGGTGACTGACCGTTTTCGAGGGGGCAGCAAGGGTCTCCATTTCCTCGTGGGTTACCCACACGTTACCCGACGGCTATGTGGGCGGCCCCGGAGATGAATCCGACAGGAAGGGCAAGCAGTGTTAAAGAAGAAGAGCGGCAGCACTGTAAGCCAATAGTGTTACAGCATCACAGTCAGATCATTAGCAAGACCCGTCCACAGAGTCAAAGGCCTGAGATACACATACAGAGCGCATGCACGCTAAACGCACGTCAGGGGGAGACAAAACGTCGTTCTGTCTGACAGGACGGGAACCGCTGAAGACGACGACTGCGTTTAACATGCAAAATTAGCTGATGCCTCAAGTCTTGTGCACACTGCGAATTTTTTTGGCATGTGAGCATGTTATTGTCTGAGCCCGTTGAGCACTAATGTTAAAGTCAACGTAGCCTGTGTAACTTCAACAGTCTAATATACATCTTAGGACAATCACGTCACAAAATGACAAAAACAACATATTTTACCATATGATTATGAACTTTGCTTCAGATGGCCAGTTGTGGACAAAATCGAACAGTGGGCACCAGACTTTGTGTATTTAGTAGTTTTTCAGGAGATGGATTTAAGAAGTGCAAACAAATAACTTTGAGAAAGAAAAACTTAAACTGCAGTTTGACTGCTGGGATGTGTGTGTGTCAGTCTTTGAATGTCTACAGTCACAGATCAACTGTCACAGTTGATGCAAAACACTATTACCATGACAACAGTAAAAAATTATGCTGCAAATGGGTTAAAAATAACTGAGAATAAGGATGCTATGGTGATGAACCGGCATGCCAGTATTTGCTGAACAATATAAGACAATATAAGAGTTTGTTATTGAAAAAAAGCAAATACACAAAGTGTGTGTGTGTGTGTGTGCACTCACGGTTCTAGACGTAGGGGGAGCCGAAGGGCTGGTGAGCGAGACCATCTCCTGGATGGCCAGACGCAGTTTGAGGCGGTGCAGTGGGTTGCTGATGCCGATCTCTCTCTGGATCTCGGTGTCCGACAGGGCAGACATGATGGCGCCGCTTTTTACGTTGGCACGACACGCTGCGACGTACCATGCTGGCATCCCCAGCCACAGCTTTGAACACACACAGTGTAACGTGATTAAACATGTACAAAGACTGTATTGTAATGACTCTAAAACATCTATTAACGTGCGGTATATTGCAAGCTTTGCCACTAGATGGCGCCGTTGCCCTATGTCTAATGGTAGGTCGTGAACCCTCCCAGCTTCTAACCACAAACAAACCAGAATATGTTTTAGCATCAAAGGCAAATCATGCAAGTCCTACTTCATATCTAAGCCAGAAGAAGAAAAATAGTCCAACAAGTTCAGTAAACCACAAAAGAAAAAGAAATAGTGTATGTTTAACACCTTGGGCAACTCCTACATATCACTTAGTCTCAGAAAAAAAAGTCGCAGGCATGTTACTACAGCTAAATACTGCAATTGCATCATTCTAGGAGAGACTGATCTCAGTTATATGCAACTGTTGTACTGCTGAGTCCATACAGCTAAGATCTCTATTTAGCCGCCATTACAGAGCCTTGAAAGTTAATAAAGATCCTTGAAAGTTAGTAAACTTCATATCTGTGCCATTATAATATGTAAATATGCATAAATAATATGTAAAAATACATAATTCCTAGGATCCCATCCCAGGATGTCTTTAATCACACATTCCCTCAGTGTCGTTAAGGTGATTAATACCAGTCTCCCATATTATACTGATACATGGGTGTGATGATAATTATAACTGGAAATTTGTAATCGTTCCCTTTTTGGAGCAACATTTATTTCTTTATATATCAGTTTCTTTGTTTTTGGCTGCTTAGCTGGACGTATAAAACATTAACCAGATGGCAAATGGTATCTTTAAGGCTGGAATACACTACAGGACTTTTAAAACTGTGACAGATTTTAAAACACTAGGCACTTGCTGACTTAAATTTTTTCTCTGTAAATGGTTACAGAGAAAACTGAACATCATACACTAAATGACTTTCAAGTTGTTACAAACACAAACATGCGCCTCATTGCTAGTAGACGCATGACAAAGAAAAATATGTGTTCTAAAATCGGCACCAAATATCAAACAAGTTGGAAATCCTTGGACTGGATGGAATCGCAGTGTGAAGCTACTTATTACCGATTTCTCGCCACCCAAAATCGACTGTTTCTGACTTTAGGCAAGTAGTGTCGACTCCTCTGGACTACAAATCGGGACAAAAAAAAAGCATTGTAGTGTTCCAGTCTTTAGTAACTGAATGCACAAGAGGAAACAATCAATTCTACTATGGCAGGCATTTACTTACCAACATCTGCCTTATAGAAAAACATGTAGGACTATTGGATGCACATCACATAATTAATATTCATGAGCCAAGCTGATGTGTTTATATGCCCTGGCCACTTTTCACATCCACCTAAGGCCCTGTTTACACCTGGTATTAAGATGCGTTTTAGTCGATCGGATCACAAGTGGATGAGGGAGAGACATACCCCTTTACACCTGGTATCTCTTTTGTCCACTTTCAACCACTTCTGTCCTGATTTCTTCAAGGGGAGGGTCTATGGGCGGTTAAACTAATGGGCGTTTTCAGATCTTTCGTTCTAATGGACAAAATCAGCTCGCACAATTTACATATGAATGCTACCGGAGATGATGGAAAAACATACAGAGAGCCAGGGGCGCCGTTGGCACGGGGGACGGGGGGGTCAGGACCCCCGCAGTTTTGAAAAGATAGAAATCGACCCCCCCACTTTTGATAAGAGCTGCTTCAATCAGTCACACTATATCATCTTTTAGCTTTCAAATATGACCATTTTCACGTTTCTGTGAGCTTCCGTTCGTAAATAATCAACTGTTTTGTCGTAGATGTGAAGAAGAGGAAATGCGCTCTCAAACGGAGAAACACGCAATCTCCAAGCATTCGATCAAAGCGTGCTAATGTTTTAGGACAGGTCGATGGTATATAAATCATGCCCGAACGTTAGCGTCTGTCAATCAAGCCAAACCATCCATTCAGAAACCAAGAATTTGACACTTTAAGGTAAGGAGGCTGATCTCTCAGGTTGACGCGCGAGCTGGCTTGACTGAAGTTTTCGTGAGGATTTGTAGTTTATGGACTGTTTTGATTTGGGTAATTACATCTTGAAAGGCAAAAGCATTGATGGCATCTATAAAAGTGATATTGCCTCATCCAGTGCAGGACGCACAAGAGGAGATCTGTGCGTTTCATTGGTATGTGTATACTGTAATACTGCATTTACAATGCTTATCATCAGTGGCGTGCACTTTGATTGTGAAAGTGCCTTTTGCGGTCGCATCACGGTGCTCCCATGTTCCCGATGTGAACGTGAGCTCCAGTCCATTAAAATTACAAGAGCGGTTAAGGCCCGGGCATACTTAATTTCCCGCGTTCCGTGGGAAAGACGCGTTCGGCGCATAGGTGCACAAAGCAATCTGGTCAAGTGGTCAAAAGTGGACAAGCTCAAAATGTTTTACCCCCCCATTTACACCTGTATTTAGCGTCATCCGCTTGTGATCAGATCGACCAAAATGCATCTTAATACTTTTTTTTTTTTTTTTTTGCAATTTGTTTGGTCGAAAATGAATACTACCCACCTCCAACCACGCAACAACTGTTGGACCGTCCCACTGAGCAAAAGGTAACCCTTTTCTTCTGGCTTCTTCCAACAACTCGTGCCTAGAGAGAGAGCAGGTGGCGGAGACAAAGCAAGACAGAGAGGAAGACAGATAAGGAGAAAGAACTAGCTTACAAATAATCAACTGAACAGAAAGAGAGAGAGTGGGGGGAAAGGGGCATGTAGAGAGAGAAAGTGAGATGCTTTATCTGTCTCTGCCAGGTTTCCTGTCCTTTAATGGCCACTATCTGTTTATCAAAGCAACATGGAACACCAAATGCAAAAGTTTCTTCTTAAAGTATACTTACTAGTACTAGTCTGTAATTAGCATGTAGCATGACAAACGCTACCTTTTCATGTAATCTTTGTAAATGAGCAACACCTAAGCCAATATAATGCTTGGTTTGAGTTCACATCAGTCCATAATTTAAATTTAGGTCTCTTGAGCTACGTTTTAGTTTCTGTTTACGAATCAAAGACGAGGTTGCGGTGGGATAAAACGAAGGAGAGGAACTAAGGGTGAAGTCGACCACGCTGAGACGCCAACTAACTGAAAGTTCCAGTTTCTCAGATAAACATATCGTGACATTTCCTTGCTGTGTCCTGATCCTCGCCTTTAAAACCGAGAGCTTAAGGAAACTGGAATACTGTGACTTATCGAGGGGAAACAGAAACGCCTTTCTTTTGAACCCTATTCTGTTTTTCTTGATAAATATTTGCACTTTAAGACAAGGCTGCTATCATAAACTCTCATCAGACATTCACACAGATGCTTTTTTTACTGCATTCCTCAGTGGGAAATATGCTTAGCTTTTTTCAAGGCTGCCTCTTGTCGTTTACTAACTTAACAGGGGCTGAAGGACTTGTAACAGAGTGTGTCCTCAGCAATGTTCCAATATATCTCTCCTGCTAATATCTGAATGTCACAATGTACTCGTTTCCGAGGATCCGTCATCTTGAGCCGGTGTAACTCTGATATATTCCAAGGTAAGGCTTTACGTTTGGTGGGACTGTGTTGGAATTGTGAGGGCATTTGGCTACAAAACAAGTACAAGTGAGTATTTTATGATACGCGGACGTTGCGGTGGACTTTAAGGCAGAGACAGTTGGATGTTCCTCCCTCAGAGAGCAGCTTCATAATCCAACCGTATGTTTGGGGTCTACAGTAAGGCCACTTGAAAGAACTGTTGGGTACAGTACTAACACATGCTGTAGTGAGTGATATGGTTCTGTCTGCAAAAAAATATATCTCAAAACCGCTTACGTGACCACTGATATCTTTTTTCCACCGAAATGGTGCCACGATGGTGTCTGATCCGGTTCTGTGTGTGTTTGGGGGCTTGTTTACAAGTCTTATTCCTGGTTTTGGGAACATATTTTAGCATTCCAAGTGATTCTGTTTCTTTATGCAGCTTGTTCGTACAACTAAAGCTGGTGTTTAATCAAACTATTGAATAAAAATAATGGTGATCATTTTAACATAGAAATGCCACAATGAGATTAACCCTGGACAGTGTTGGGGGTAACGCATTACAAGTAATGCAAGTTACATAATCGGATACTTTTTTCAAGTAACTAGTAAAGTAACACATTGCTTTTAAATGTATAATTATTTACAATTATTAAATTTACACAATATCTGAGATACTCTTTCAAATAAGTAACGGAAGTTACTTTGTTTTCCCATTTATTGACTGACAGCTCAAAAATCGTGAGTGTCGAGGCGATGTGTGCGCCGTGTGAACATGATGGTTATTCTACACTAGTTCTAGACTAAATGTGAGAATACCTTTTACACATTTACTTCTTCTGCATCCTATTCTTCTGTATTCCAGAATGGCAGCACAGCTGAAAGACTTATTTGAACTCTACTGTACAGGCATGAATTTGCATTTCCTTCAGCCTGAGGCATATTCATTTGACTCTGAGTGTGAAAGGGCCTTTACATTTGCCAAAAATAACACTTTTGTGTTATAAATACAAACAAACAGCCCAGATGAGAAAAGGTATGCAAAAGTAACGCATTACTTTTCATAAAAAGTAACCAAGTATTATGCAATTACTTAATTTTTTAGGGAGTAATACAATATTTTAATACGTTACTTTTAGAAGTAATTTTCCCCAACACTCACCCTGAAACATAAATGGCACTGTTTTAAACACATTTTGGTCCCTTCGAAGCAAACATGCACTTTTCCCATGACGTTCTATTGTAGTATCAGCTATTACGAGACCCTACAGGTCATTTTTCAACCACCTTATTACGACCTATATTTACGTTTATTTACGCCCATCCCTAAACCTACCCTAACTGATTTATAGTGCATATACACTTTACGAGCACATGCGTTCCCCGGGATCGAACCAACGATCGCATGATTGAATATTGTTATATATTGCAAAGCTCTACCAATTGAGCTACGCAAAACCCAAAATATGACGCAGACAAAAGGGAAGAATGCATTAAAATGAAAGTGTCCTGTTGTCGATAGGGGCGCAACTTTAGTAAACGCTCCTATGGGTCGTATTTCAGGGAAGTGACAAACGCCTATATAGGCGTATTGGTTGGAGAACATGTTGGCTATTTCAGATAAACCTGCCCAATAAAAAAAAAAGACTTTACAAATAAGATTGATCATGTTACAGGACATATTGGTCCTCAGTTTTAAGTAAATGGCTCTTGGTCAAAATAATCTGCGAATAAAAGCTAATAAAGTGGACCAGATTTAACTGATGACCGTTCCATATTGTGACGTACATCAGTGAAACATTATTGAAAAAAGGAAAAATGTAGGACAGGGACTTCTTTCAATCCACCGGTTGTGGATTAAATGGAGGCAGATCTTAATGTGAGCTTTCAGTCAATTGTGGGAAGGGTTTAAGTGGAGTAATGATTGGATAATCTGGCATATGTCACCGGAGAAAAGTCTGTCGTTTCACTGGAAGTTTGAGTTTTTACAAATGAAAACCTATGCATGGATGAATTGTTCACGACATGCATTTACATTAGAAAATAGACTGGGTGAATTTTCATTTCATGCTGACTTTAAAAGTCTGGCTATGCATGACTAGGTGTTCCTAGTTCAAACCGGCAGGTTTAATGGGCCTAATTTTTTCAGAACCAGATTGGGCACCGGCACCGTGTCGGTGGCGAACTATCCAGTGGCCGCGAGCTTTCGTTTCTGTGTGCTGTAAAGGCAATAAGGCCTTCGTGGTGGCGGCGGAGGTGGTGATGATGTATCTCTCCTCATCTTTACGTGTTGGACTGCATATGTTCAGGTCCAATGTAATGCGTATGAGTGACTTCCTCTGAACATACTGTCGCTGGGGAGGGAGAGAAACAGTTATGAGAGAAAACAAAATGAAAAGAAAAAGAGAGCAGGGAAGTAGTCAATGAGTTGACAGTCCATAACCAGAGACGAGACCTGGTTATTGAATACGGCACACAATGCACACACACGCACGCACGGACACGCGCACGCACACATACACGAGAGGAGAAAGGCCTCGGCATGGCAGATCGAGAACAGGTTGTTATAAAGGCACACATTCTCTCTCCAGGCAGAGATGCATCCTCTATAGAACTGCAGAGGGGGAGAATCACATTTACAGTCAAATGAAAAAGAAAGGCAGAGGCGGGGGTCTCTAGATGGACAGAAAGGAAATGCGTCGGACCCCCCTGAAGATAGACACACACTTTAGGAGCATGACGACAGACACGGACAGAGCGTCGACAGTGGAAAATGCAGCAAGTCTCAGCAACACAAACTAAACTTACCCGCTGATACAGAGTCAGATGAGGAGAAAGAGAGAGAGAGAAAAGAAAAATAGAGAAAGCGATGGGAGACAAAATTAAATGCTTGTTATTAAGCATACTGTATGTAGACTTTAGAAAAAACCTCAGCTCAGACACGTGCATTACCGTTGGGAATTTTTACACTTTGATATCGACTTGTCGGTCACAATTGAACAGATCTACTAGTCTTTAAAAGGGTTTTGTTTTTTATCATACAGCATGCAAAAAGTGTGACAGTGCAATGAAACAGTGAAGAGTCGTCCTCGCATGGCGCCACGCAGGATGAGACCGACACGAGTCAAATTACATAAAATGGTCACGTTCAACCATTAACGTTAAGGCAAAGAAACGTGATATTCGGCAAGCATCACATGACATGCGGTAAACACAGTATGCAACAAAATCACAAGCCTGCTATGAAAGGCACATTCTCATGTTAACATATATTCTACAAATGACAATCATACAAATTCAAGACAATTACATTATTTTAGTAGTAGAACATGTGGCATATATATAAAAGGGTGTATTATTATTAGGGCTGGGTACCGAACTCGATACTTTTTAGGTACCGATCGAACTGTCTCGATACTACCGAGTATTGAAAAGTGTCTTGTCATTCGGTACCAAATTTCGGTACCTCAGAATGGAGCCGAGGAGAGGGGCGGAGAAATGCTTTCGCTGTCTCGTTGAGGAGCAAGTAACGTTGCGCTACATTGTTATTTATATCTAAATATATAAAACTATACGCGCGAGAGAGACCCTATGTGCGAGAGGGCGATTGAATCAACGGTTTCGTTTTCAGTTTATCAGTCTCCGAATGGACGGGTGAGAAACGGCTGTTTATGTGAGCAGCCGGTTCACTACAGATACTGTTAACAGAAAACAAAAGTTTAGCACTGCCTGCAGAAACAGCGGAACGCGCAATGTTTTTTGTAGTCTAAGGTACAACATCAGCGTTCGTCCCTCAAGTCTATGGAAACACGCGACCGGTTCGTGACAGGCTCGTTCGCCTGCACGAGCACAGGCTCTGCCTCTGGCTCCAGAACGCGAACAATTCTGCTGAAAAAGAGGTATCAGCGTCCTCCTGATACTGCGGATAATTTGCGGGTCGGGCCAAGTAATTAAAAAAAACAAAAAAACATTCAAATTAATTGCGGGTGGATGAGAGATGAATCATTAATGTGTTGATTTTAATAAAGACACAGAACTCTTATTTCACGGTAAGACGCAACGAACTTGCGTCACTCTTACTTCCACTTTGATCTTGTTAATGATAATTCATTTTTTGAAGAACAATTGCTGAGTGATTTAAAAAAGAGCCTCACATACTTAATTTTTGCATTGAAAACTAAACTTTATTAAAACTATTTGCACTGATTTATTGTGTTGGGTAATTTTTTTTAATTTGTGCTTTTTTTATTCCCCGCAGTGGCTCAGGAGATGAGTCTTTGAGTCTGATAAAAAGTCAACAAAGTTAAAATATAAAACCAAAGATTTTTTTGAGGTTATGTAATCTTGTTTAAACATATTTTGTAAAACTGGTACCGAAAAAGGTATCGTTTAGGTATCGGTATCAAAGTCAAGTTATCGGTATCGTCTCGGTATGGAAAATTTTTGAACGATAACCAGCCCTAATTATTATTGTAAACTTAAACAAAATAAAACTATACTGACCATGAAATTTATATAATATAAGGCCCGAAACATACTGTACGCAAATATGTAAATGTGCAAATGGCGGTTAGTTATGTAAGCTCAGAATCACACATTAGCCAAGTTTTCATTCAGAATTTTTTGCAAAAACGTTTTAGCGCATCAAAATGTTTACGGTAGGTGATGGAAATGCTAATTTTCAATAAATTTTTGCTTAACTTTAGAAACACTTATCTATCGGAACATAATTCATTACGAAAAAAAATGCAACAAAACTTTCAGTGTTGCTACAAGTGTCGTCATCTACTGTCATGGTGGATCAACAGTATGAAGCAGTGTTCATTTCGTTGACGAATAATTTCCGTCAACGACATTTTTTCACGGACGAAAACGAGATGACTAAATAAAAATGCGTTTTGAATGACTATGACTAAAATCTACTCTAATATTCATCAACGAATAAATTAGGTAGCTAGCTACCTAAATAAGCGTTACTTTATCGCATTACTCTATCATGAGCACTGATGCTTGCTATCACCAAAGTGACACAAAAACGCACACTGAAGCCTCGTTTCCACCGAAATGACCTGGAACAAGGGTAAAAAACTTTCCCCCCCAGACCTGCTGCTGTCTGCGTTTCCATCGAGGTCTAAAGTACCGTGATGATTAGTCCGGTGACGTAGGCCTGCACGACTTTCCAGTTCCCGTAGGATTTCGTCCTACGCATATAAGCTTAATAAAGCCTGAACCTCGTCATCGGTCCATCGGCTGTAATTTTTAAACTCCATTGATGAGCAAACAACTCTTGCTCCCAGCAACGCAACAGACTTTTAAAAAGGTGGATGAAATAAAATCCTGCGTGAACTCAACCAATCAGCATCTTCAGTGCCCAAGTTCATGAACTTTGAAAAAATACTACCTAGCGAGCAGGGACTTTCTGAGGGGGAAATTTGTAACCGGAAATTCATTTAGACCCTGGTCCCTGTGGTCGAAACACACCGAGTACCACCCCAAAGTCCCTAGTACCTGGGGAAAGTTCCAGCGGTGGAAAGTCTGCACAACAGGACTGTACGCTTGCAATGCGCTTGCTTACTTGCGTAAGGTATGTTTCCGGCCTAAGGCACTACAATGTTTCCAGATGGGCCATATGTTCAAATATTGTTTTTTTACAGTGTTTAGGTTTTAGGTGTGTGAAGCATAACATGGCAGCATTTGTGAGGAAGGTTGTGATGGTGTGTCAGTAATATTCAATTAGTTTTACAAGATTCGGGCCCAGGAATGAATTACCTTCATAAAAGGTTGTGTTGGGCGTATAATTTGAATTTGTCAGAGAGTGATTTATAAAATACTTACTTCTTTTTAAGCCTTCGATCTTTCTCTGCCTGTGTTCCCAGCTTTCCAACTGCAATATCCTGACCCATAAGCTCAGGATCGGATACATTCCCTACTGATGGAGAAGATCCATTAACCCATCATCTGATAATGTTAGTGTGATAATTATATTTGCATTCAACTCTAGACCACTATTTAAATCAGATTAAATCAGTATTGACTGTATTTTCTGTGATATATCAACATCATCTCATAGATCTTATCCTGAATTTGACCTTGACTGTGTCCGTACCTTGTCCTGGTCCCATAATCTCTTTTCCCAGCTGCCCCAGTCTGGCCTTTTCTTTCTTTCCAAACAGTCGTCCGATGGATGACTTGATGCCTTTCTTTTTCGGCTGTTTGTGGAGGGAGTCCTGGCTGCTGGCTACGCTGCTCAGAGCACTGGCCTCCGTCTCTAATGTAGCCGTCAGTCTGGAGACAGACAAACAGATCAACAGTGAGAAAATGTTGTTATATTTGTACACAGCACGTGTCCAGCTACTGTCTGGCGTCTTTTTGCCTTCTCACCGTGCGTCATTGTGCGAAGAAGCAGGTAGCGTGTGGGTCATGCGGACTTGGCGAGGCGTGGGAGGTGGCGAGGTCTCGCATTTGATGGTTGCCTTGTCCTCTCGGCCGTCCTCGTCCACTGCTGCGATCTGTGAGAAAAAGAAAACTCTGATGTCTTCCAATATTGCACACCATTCCAAACTGATTTAACAATGTCTTTTCACCCAAAAATGAAAATTTTGTCATTTACTCACTCTCATGTCGTTCCAAAACTATGACTTTTTTCTGTGGAATATAAATGAACATATTTCAATTCAATGAAAATCAATGGGCTCCAATTTTGTTTGGCTCCCATTTTGTTCCACAGAAAAAAGTAAGTCATACAGGATGGGAACAACATGAAGGTGAGTTTTGGGATGAAAACAGGATGTTTTATATGTTTGTTTGTTTTCTTCATTGTAAAGTACTCATAAAGATATTTTTGTACAACACATAGGTTATTCCAGAAACAATTATTAATAATTGATTACTTATATTTATAAATACATGTATGTAATAATACTTATTTGCTTCTATAATTCTCAGTATTATTGTTTTATTAACCAGCACAAATATCTAAACATCCTTAAAACAATATAAATGTGCTTAAGGAGCAAAATGGTGTAGAATAATAAGACTTGTTTTCAGACGAGTTTAAATTAAGTTAATTTGCCAGTGAGGCAAGAATAAACCTCATTATTTTTTGTTATACTTATTAATTCCAAATCAACACCCTTTTGAACTACAGCCAATACATTTCAGTCCCAACTCATGAATTTGAAATTTTTTGCCCAACCTCGGTATCCTCTATAATGCCTATGAAAATAATCATGGCAAATACACTGAGCTCTTTTGTGAAGGGACTTTTAAGTAGTACCTTTCTCCTGTGTTTCCGCAAGTCACTAGGCTGCAGAACAGAAAACAAAAATGTTAACATGTTACTGCCTGTTAATGGAATCCATAGTCATGAAGCATTCAAAACAACTCAACGTGTTGATAAAAAACTGCAGAGAAAATACTAGAAAAGCTATAATACAGTTTAATTTGTGGATTAACCAGCACTACAATTTACATGAAAAAAACGCCCCAAAGATGTTAAAGTAATGTGGCTTAAATTAAACAAATATTCTTAAGGAGGTCATATACATTTCCAACATGGGGGAAACAAACCAAACAGAGTCCTAATTTCATTTCCATATTTTTCCATCTACGATCAGCACTGCTGAAATCTAAAAAATATCAAAGAAAATGTACTGTAAATCCTCATGATATGACCCCTAAAGGACAGAGATATACGGCTGAGCTTGTATACCAGTGTCATGACCCCCATGCGCTCCATGTCGCGGGCCGGGCTGCGCGGGGTGAGTTTGGGGGTGGAGTGTCCGCTGGGAGGTGAGGAGGAGGCGAGGGAGGATGCGGTGGCCGAGGCAGTGATGGAAGCTCCGGGATGGTGCACCCGCGCCAGGTTCAGCCCCTCCAGGCTCACGCTGGCCACGCGGTTCTCTATTTCCTCTGCCCTCAGTTCTGTCGACTCCTTCTCTTCTTGGATCAGCCTGGAGAAACGAGAAAAAGAGTTTAGCCCAAGCCCACAATGAGTTAGGGATAATTTGATGATAAACTACTAGCATTTTGATTTACGACATTACTAGAGTGCTAAGCTTGCTGGGTGAAATTTTGGGACACCAACACTACAAACACTGTAGATAAAGCATCTAATTATCCCTTACTACAATGGATAGTGCCAAATGAAAAGCTTTGTACTTTGAACATCGAAAAATGACAAAACAAATGCAATAAGCTCAGAGAGAGACAGAAATAATAAAAGGATTGTGCTTTACTGGTCAAAAACTGATGTGGTTGGTTTCGGTGAACGCTTGAGGACACAAACCCACAACACTCAAAGATCACAAACTGCAGTTTACTGCACTAACATTCGACAGCTCTTGTAGTGGATGTTTTTCATGAGCTTAGATTATTGAATATCTTGTAAAGCAACCATCGATTGGGCTGCAAACAATTAAACTTTCACCATTTGTCAAGCATTTAACATGTTTACAGTCGGTTGTAAGACATTCAATGGTTTCGTGTCTTTTAGCCCAAAAGCACAAACACCAAAGCTGGTGCTTTTATCAAAAGTGGACCACTACTGGGAGGAGAGAAATAAACACTGCGCATGGATACAATATTTCTTCCTGTGGTAATCAAAACAACCTACACACATTAGAAGCGCAGTTTAATGGTACAGTTGTACGCTGGTAATCAAATAAAGTTAGACACACACACTATATTGTACATTATATATGAGGCTGTGTTTCTTGATGAAACTTACATTAAGGGGGCTCCTGACCACAAATAAATGTGGAAAACAGGACAGAGAACCATCTAAAAAATTCAAACTTGTCTGCAGCAAGCGGCTCTTAGCGAATTTAAAATGACCATTGAAACATAAAATCCAACTAAAGTTCCATAAAAAAGGCTGAAGAAAGAATTGCCGTCTGTTCTGGCTTCTTTAAATATTAATCACACATTTCCAATGAATTGGACAAAATTCATATTAGATCTCAATGAAATCTACTGGCCTGTGTTGGTATTTTTTGTTAGTACTTGAGTTGGAGTCATACAACCTTAGGTGCGATTGCACATCCAGTCAGGCCTTATGGTCACCTATATGTGAGGGAGATCGACAGACGGGACAGCGATGCCAGACGGGTGATAGTGGTGTGATATTGAGGAGGCATACAGTATGGCTACTCCCAGAAATGATGGAAATCAGGAACCGCAGAAACAGCTGTTACCTTTCGCTCAAGCTCTCTTGTTCAATAACTACTGGACAGCCTACAGGAGAAATCCTGAGCTTTAGCTGCTATTTAATTCAGCATATCACCGCCTGAAGGCACAACTCGGCATTCTACAGCAACTTTTATTGTTTTTAATTCATTGTAGGACTTGTGTGTGCCAGAATCCTGATTCTGAGTTTCTGTAGAAATGTACAATAAATTTGACAGTTAAAAAAAGCAAAAGGATTAGCTAGGGAGTTGAAGGTTATATGTAGGCTATGGAGGGAAGAGTGAATGATAAATTCTTATAGGACACAGTTGACAAGTTCAATTCCCTGTACTGTATGTTCTCAAAGAAGCTACTGGGATAATAGTCAAGGAACTTGTCCCTGTCCCAGGAATCAGTCAGCTTACTGAATATCAGCTTACTGAAATAACCAGTTTTCCCCATTTACGGTCAAGTAAACCGCGTTTACATGACTTTATTAATAAATTGGGATATTTCCCTGTAGTGGCGTCAAAAATAATCATTTGCGTTTCTGACTCAGAGTTTTCCATATGTTATGTCAGTTGTGATGTTAAATAAAGCTTGCAACATGTCAGCAAGAAACTTACGGCTCATATATTATTCTCTGATGAAGTATTTTGACTGAGCCACAATGTTCTGGGTCTTGAAAGAGTCTGCTTTTGTGATATATTTCCTTCTTCCTTTCCGGCAAAACGCTGGCTCTGTCTGGATGCGTTTAAATCTGCGCTAAGGATGTGTTTCTGTCACGTATCACACATGCGCACTTCAATAAGCTGACAGAAAGCGGGTTAATGCATTTACATGCCGCACAAAATCAGGGTAAGAGGCAAAAAACTACCTGCTCCGACCGGTTTATGCTTAAGCTGTTTATGACCTTACTCCGATAAAAGAAAACGGGTTACCGCATTTACAAGACCACGTTCTTTGTCGGCTTAAGCATAATCGGCTTAACAACGTGCATGTAAACTGACTCGATGTGCGAGTCACTTTGGATGAAAGTCATCTAATAAATGGCGAATAAACACTTAAAATAAACAAAAATCAGATGTAGATATTTACAGGAGTATGAGTGAGTGACAAGAATGATCTGTAAGTGCCAGTATAAATGGAGGAGAAAATAGCCAAAGTCTGGAATACACTATACAACTTGAACATAATTTAAAACTCTAGGCATCATACACCTGCATCATAAAACAACTGAGGATCACACATTACCAGACTTTCAAATCACTCGGAACAAAACAAACTTATGCAGTAACATATATCTCGCTGTTGGGAGACGCATAACAAATAAAAACAATGTGTGTTCTAAAATTGACTTAAAATATCAAATTGTTTCATATACTCTTTGAGATATCATTAACATTCTTTTAGACAGGCTTGGAAATCTTGTTGGAATTTTTGCACAGGTGGTTTAGATCCTATCCTAGTGTAAATGAACAGCTGTCAAACTTCACAATGCTAAAGACGGTGTGCAGCAAGGGTCAGTCTTAAGACCCCATGCTGTTCTCCTTGTACATTTTCCCTTGGTGACCTTTGAGGTGATATTGTTAAGAAATATAATGATCTTTCATTGCTATATAGATGTATTGCATAACATTAAAGCCTTTTTAAAGTAATGCATCTTCTCAATCTTTGGGTAGACAATTAAGACAACACAATATAAGCCTAGTCTACAAAAAGGTTCGGTAACACTTTAGAATAACTCACGCTATGAAGCATTAGTTAAGCATTAGTAAATAGTCAATTCATCATTTATAAAACATTAATAGACATTAGTAAGCCATTTATAAATACAGCTATAAATGCTTTGTTCTTGATTTATAAGCATATCTATAATGAGTTTAATAATTGTATTTTCATACTTTATTAATGATTAATTTATCATTTCTAAATTATGTATTTCATTATTCACAAACCAGTTATTTAGAAGTTGTCAGTGGTTCATAAGATCATTTAGGAAGTGTGACTAAATGATTAATACAATATTTAAATGTACATTTATGCATCTTATTATTTAGACATATAGTAATAGTTACTTAGTGTGTTAATAAATGCTTTATTAACATATTCCTAGTGTCAAAACTTCCACGGTACTAACTTTAAAACATTAGAGAACAGCAGTGCAGAAGATCACTGAACCTTTAAATCTCATTTATAAAAGCTTTACAAAGCATAAACAGTCCTCACTTTAGATGAGCTCACAAAAATAGTTAACTGACAACTTCTAAATGTTTTATAATTACCTGAATTAATCATGAATTGCAGTAGGAATGTGTGTTAATAAAGCATTTATTAACACACTAAGTAACTATTACTATGTGTCTAAATAATAAGATGTATAAATGAATGTTTAAATAGTTTATTAATCATTTACTTACACTTCCTAAATGAACCACTGACAACTCCCAAATAACTGGTTTGTAAATAATGTAATACTTAATTTAGAAATGATACATTGATTATTAATAAAGTATGAAAATACAATTATTAAACACATTATAGATATGCTTATAAATCAAGAATAAAGCAATTATAGCTGTATTTATAAACTACTTACAAATGTCTATTAATGCTTTATAAGTGATGAAATAACTATTAACTAATGCTTAACTAATGCTTCATAGTGTGCAGTTATTATAAAGTGTTACCAAAGGTTCTGTGGTCACAATGAAAGGACTGACCGGATCTCTTTATTGATGGCATCCAGTTGTTCTTGCAGCATCATTGCCAGAGTCTGAGCATCTGAATGTCCTCCAGGAGACAGTAGATCCATAGAGCTGAAAAGGGTCTCTCGGTCATCGTCGTCAATATCAGACATCTCTGTGTCGCTCTCAAACTGGTGGCCACCCAGAATGCCAAGTTGCTGAGAGCGCCATTCTTGCTCTCCCAGAGACTTAGCCTGCAGGAAGATGAAAGAGAAGCAGGAAGGAGTGATGCTCAGCACAAAGCTCAAGAAGAAATTGAGTTAAGAGCTCCTACCTTCTGTTCGTCCCTACGTAACCCCACGCGCCCTCTTCTGGGTCTGCGGATCACCTTGGTGGAGCGATAATGGTCCGACTGCGTTTCGGCAAGAGAACCCAGAGAGAAACGCAGATCTCCGGATGCATCCAGATGGGACCTGGAATCAAGACATCTAGATTCTAGAATACATTTTCAATGCTAAAATTCCATTTGCAGTGAAAGAACAATATAAAATCATGCAGGGGAATCAAAGAACATAAGTGCCATAAGTAATTTATTTAATATCACTGCAAAGAGAAGGTAACATGAACTCTGTTCCAAAACCTAGTGAGCTGCTTTGCCGTCTACATAAGTACTATCACTAAACTAATACTGGAACTTAATAAGTGACTGATCTGGAACAGTATACATCTACTTGCCACATAAATCCTTATGGGAAGTATATGAGAAAATTGACTCTTAATTCCAATAGAATTTGATGTTAGTAAAGTTGCTAAGCTTACAGCCAATATTCCAACTTTTTCTGCCTACTTTTTCAGTGGCCTTGGTTCTGGAAGTATTTTATTTGTTAAAAAGCCAAACCAACCAGCTACGAGGTGAAACATTACAAACTTTGATTCAAAAACATAAAATATTTCAAAATCTAACAAAAATACAAAAGTACAAAACTGTTTACTTAACAGCTTTAAGGAGGGAAAGAACTAAGATTACATGAGGCACTGCAAATGACAGTCAAATAAGAAACAATGGCTTCAACAAAAGCATATGTAACCCTGGACCACAAAACCAGTCATAAGTCGCACAGGTTTATTTGTAGCAATAGCCAAAAATACATTGTATGGGTCAAAATGATAGATTTTTCTTTTATGCCAAAAATCATTAGGATATTAAGTAAAGATCATGTTTCATGAAGATATTTTGTAAATTTCCTACCATAAATATATTAAAAAGGACTTAATTTGAACAACTTTAAAGGCAATTTTCTCAATATTTAGATGTTTTAGCACTCTCAGATTCCAGATTTTCAAATAGTTGTATCTCAGACAAATACTGTCCTATCCTAACAAACCATACATCAATGGAAAACATATTTATCCAGCTTTCATGTGATGTATAAATCCCAATTTAAAAGAAAATTGACCCTTATGACTGGTTTTGTGGTCCAGGGTCACATATACCATCGATTAAGAACTTCGTAGCTCACAGAAGGTGAAAAAAACTTTAGGTTTTTACTTCCAGAACCCGACTTTTGCACTCTAAGAGCATTAAAAAAAAAACATTTTGGCTGAAATAATACATATTCAATTACATTTCTATTTGTTATCCAGTTTTATAATATATTATGTATTTATGGTCAGAATTTCTTTCCTATTTTTTTATTTAATTCATAGCAATGTATCCTAACATGCAATTCTGCTGCTAATATACTGCTGCCGACTGTGTCGAGCGCACGCCTATGACGCTATGATATTCTGTCAAGATGGCTGTGTTTTGGAACTGAGCTATTGTTTATTGTAAAAGGATAGTTCTGAGTTTTTCATGCTTTCTCCCTTACCGTGACAGCGTGGGCTCTGTAAGGGATCCGGTCCTCAACCGGTACTGATCTAGTTCAGATCTCAGTTTATCTATCTCCTCCGAGAGATGAGACTACAACCGCAAAACACATTAAAGTTTCATTTTACTCAGAATGGATAGCAAAGCGTTGCATTAAAAATTGTTCCACCAAGCTCGTTTTCAGAAAATAAAAACTAATGACCTTTTCTTGAATGGAGTCTTCTAACTGTTTCCTGTAGTTATCAGAGTCTTGTATTAGTACATTCTGAAAGAGAAGCAATGAAAACAGTATGAGTAATTGATGTGACTGGAAGTCGTCGGCACTGACGGATGAATCGTCTCCCACCTTCTCCTCAAGAGCGGCCATTCTCTCTTTCAGATGGAGCTGTAATCGTTCATTGGACTCGGTCAAGAGTCTGTCCACAGTGTCTGACAGACGCTTGTTGTGTTCCTCGTTCATCTTCTCTCTCTGTCGAGCCTGAAGAAACACAATACACCATTTTATCCAATAAAAATAAATAAATAAAAAAACATTCACACAAATCAAATATTTTATAATTTCACTTTTCACATCTTTTTAGGAAGCCATTAGCTTCCTAAAATTTGCATCCAGGTAAATTTGGAGAGACATTGCAAAATCGAAATTCTGGGCATTTAGGGTTCCAAAATGATACAATATGTGAAAGTAAGTGAATTTGCTGATGCATTAAGTGAATGTTTTGAATTCATCAAATAACATAAAAAAAATAAAAAATATTTGTAATATAATATATTTCAACCAGAAGGACACAGTCATGAAAAGTTATTTTACTTTTTTTACCATTTATGAGACAATAGATAAACCAGCTCTCTGAGGATTTTAATTTTACAAATGTTGCCCTGGTATGTATTTGTATTTTTGGCAGTTCAATAAAATAATCCGTTAGGAGGAGACAACAATCATAGTTGATTCTGCTGCCAGTTTCTTCATCATACTTGAAATAGAAGGTCAAGGCAGAGTGCAGTGCACTGTGGGATACTGTTTTCCACGCAGAATGCTCAATGTTATACTGCATATTTTGGCAAACATTGGCAATTTAGATATTCCATATGAAAAGGAAATGTACATTCTGCACAAAGCATACTGTAAAAACATAGTATGGAAGTATTCAATTCCAAAAAAAAAGCATTCTTTAATGATATAAAGTGATGTTGACCCTGAGCAGTTCCTGGTTCTTCTCCTCCAGCTGTCCCTCTAAATGTCTCATACGCTCCTCGATACTGCCGTGTCTCTCCTCCGCCTAAACAACAAACAAAAACAATGTATATTGTCAGATAAGAAAATGTAAATCCACAAATTATCCCAAACCAGCAGAGAAAAGACCCACACACTGTGATGTTGGCTCAAATCTAAATCTAGATTTTTACGAGTGTCATTGGTTTATAAGGTGCCGTCACACCGAACACCACAGATATGGTTGATCACACAGGTAAAGAGAAGGAGTGTTTATTTCCTTAAGCTTCTGTTCTCTCGTGGGTGAACAGAAAGAACCAAGTACGTCAGCAACTCATTAAAGCGAAGAAAATCCCAGCTGAGCATCACATGCAGCTGAAATACACCAGCAGTGAACAGACCCACAACCAAACAGAGCAAAGTGAGTAAGAGAGAGAGCGGCTTTCAGCCCCACCTTCCTAAGACTGCAGTTCATGTCCTGGAGTTTAGCTTCCATATCAGACTACCAAACCACACAATACAGAGAAATATCACACAACATTAATAATGAGAGCCGTATGAATCATTTCTATCAGTAGATGTTTTTCACAGCCGTTTGTTACAGATGGTTTAAATAATGAACAGGAGTTTCATTTCTATCTGTTTACTTTTTCTTTAAAGTCACCATGAAATCAAAATAGACAAATCTTATTTTTTATGGAATACTGCAGCATGTATTATAAATGATTTATCCGTTCATATTACTGTTGGCAAAGGTACCAACTTCGATACCAAGTCGTTACTGAAATTTTAAAAATGATGCTTTGAGCACTGTTGCGTGGATTCGTAAACACTTCTGATTGGCCATTGTGTTCACGCACTCATCTGATATGTCTGTGATCGGCTTCGATGATCAACGCGCGGAAGTGTTTAAGTTTGAAAGAGTGTGTATCTGTGTAAGCGCTCTGTGTAGAGTGTCACTGATGTCTATTTATAACACGTTTTTGAAGTGTTGATCATTGTAGCCAATCACAGACATATCTGATGAGCGTATAACACAATGGCCAATCAGAAGTGTTTAGGAATCCGCTCAACAGCTCTCAAAGCGCCATATTTTTTCAATTTCAGTACCGACTTCGAAGTCGGTACTCTTGACAACACTAATTCATATCATATTTTTTCTTTAATTCATGTGCCCTCATAATCTTAAATCTAAATAACTTCCCCTCCATCTTGCAGTGGCATTACTTCTCTTCTCTGATGATGTGTTTACTGGCGTGAGGACAGGACATCCTGTCACTCACATGACATCACAGCAAACCACCTAATCATTCTCAATAATAAAAAAAAAAAGTCCCCGTCCCTACATTTTGTTTTTTCAATTTTACAAAGAAAGAATTAACATAATAATAATGTTATTTTTTTATAATTTTATAATTTATAAAGAATTAAATAAAATATTAATGCTATTTTTTCATCAGGATAATTATTTAAAATAACACTTTTATAAAGAATAAAAGAACACTGATGATACTGAAGTTTTTATGCTGATCAATGCTCATAATAAAGCAACACTAAGTGCAATATAATGCTTTGCACCAACCAAACCAAGAGAGGCTCTTAACGTGCAGTGGTCAGTAGGAGAAACCACCTCAGCAGGGGTCACCCCTTAACCCCCTAGCCTGAACAGTTGAGCCCAACATGGGCTGCAGTTTGATGTCTCGCTCGCTCTCTCAAGAGATTCATCCGTCAATGGTTCATTCTGATGGTTCACTTCAAATAATAAGTTAAAAAAACAATTCACAAAATTAATTCATGTTCCCAAATGTTTACGTATTCTTTATTTCAACTCAAAATGTTTTTTTAGTTAAATAATTTTACAACACTGGTTTGCATTAAATGCACAGGTATGACATAGGTATTACAAGGAGAGGGAGACTTATGATGACATTACCCCATGTCCCCATTTTTTCAAAAGGCTTACAAATCGGCGATAGAAAATACGGTTTGTACAATATAAAAACCATTATGTCTATGGAATGTCCCCACAATTCACAAAAACAAACCTGTGTGTGTGTGTGTGTACCTTGGTGAGAGCTGCTATCCTCTGTGCTAGCTCAGCCTCGACTTCAGGCAGTGTCTCAGCTTTCCTCATGGTTTGCTGGAGCTTCTGTTCTGCCAACTCCAGCCGCTCCTGTAACTGTCTGTTCTTCTCTTCCATCTGTGGGAGGAAACACACACACACACAAACAGTGATCAGAGAGGGTTTATCCTCATATAGCACACATCATAAGACAGTCCAGCTTCCACAGCAACAAGTGGATCAGCGTGGCCCTTTTCAGTGTGCCCAAACAAACAAATTACATAACTGCCTATTTTTTGCTTGTTCTTGGAACAATACAAGTACTAAAATTACTAAAACTAAAATAAATTAATAAAACTAAATAGAAACATTAAAAAATAATATAAATGACAAAACCACATAACAAAATTATAAAAACTTGACATTAAATTTTAAAAAAAGAAGCTAATTCACAACATTAATACATACTACCGTTACACTTTATTTTACAGTGCCGTAGTTACATTGTAATTACTTAAGTACTGAGAACTATTACTTAACTACATGTACTTACTATATAGTTACAGTTAGGGTTAGTAATTATGCTTAATTTACTGTAATATTACTGTAGTAAGTACATGTAGTAACATGTAACTACGGCACTAAAAAAAGTGTTACTACTACTACAATAGTATATATATATATATATATATATATATATATTTGTTGATATGGAAAGGAATATTCTACAAAAGTCATACAAATTTGGTACAAAATGAGTAAATAATGACAGAATTTCTTTTTGTGTCTGAATGATTAATTATAATAGTTAATCAATGCTGTCAAGTTTGTCATGCCCTTCTGTCTCTGTAATATGTTCAGAACATGCACTCAAGAAATCCTGGTAAATCATTTGGCAGGATATGAAATTGTGTCATCCTGACCATGGCATCAGCAAAACAGAATGTTCAATTACGACTGGAATGACTGTCAGTTATCAAGTTCAAAACATCTGTGCGTTCCTGCAGTGTATGAATATGGAAGGTAAGTAATTGCGACATATCAAAGCAATTTTAAAATAATACTAAAGGGAAATGGAGAAGAAAATTGGAAAACAACTGGTCAAAACCTGACCTGTCTGAGGAAAGCCTCCTTATTGGCCAGTTCATTTTCCAGCTTGTCTGTGATGTCATGTAGCGACGTAGACTCTCTCTGAGCACTGAGATAGCGCTTCTCAAGAGTCACGATCCGTTCCTCCATGTCTTCTTTCTGACACATAGCCTGTATAAAGACACACACACATATATTGTCATAATGTTGGTTACTGGACACACACCTAAGCAGCCCGCAGGTGTAATAGTCTGCTGTCAATCAAAAATCCTTCCCCTATAATTACACACGGGCTTGAGGACAAATATCTCAGGCAAAAGCACACATTCAGACACGGAACCACACACACACTCGCTGCCTCGGGCTGCCACAACCTCTCTCTCCATCAATAGCTGCATCTCAAATTCAACAGACATTTCCCAGAGTCTGTCCGGCTGTCACTAATTATCAATGTGACATCAAGATGGGGTCTGTGTCCAAAACCGAAGACACCTGGTCAGTCAGGGCCATAACGGACAAAATTTTATAAGAAGGCACCTTTTAAGAAAACTATCTATGAGTAGAAAGGATCACAAGGTGTGCAGTCGGATGAGGTTTCAGACACAGCCGAATTCACATACACCCATACTGCACCTCTTTAATATCTCTCTGGAACTTGTTGTTCACGTCTTCGCTCTTGATGAGGTCTTTGCGGGCCGTCTCCAGTTCCTGCTCCACCTCGGACACGCGGGAGGACAGCGAGGACATGCGCTCCTTCATCTGTGCCAGCTCGTAGTTCTGTTTCTCCAGCAGCTCCTGCAGCTCTACCACCTGACTGGCCTCGTCCCCCGACTCCATCGACCCGTTAGACAACCGCTGCAGCCCAAACACACACAATACACTTTCCTTTAGTGTTGTGGGATTGATTCAACCAATTAAAATAAAGATTTTTAAACAGAATTAACTAATTCAGTATAACTTCACATTGTTATCAGGGTTAGCACTGTTAAATAGAACTAAAGCTACAACCATAAAAAAAAAAAAAACATTTTTGTTACTTGAAATTAGTGCTGTCAATCGTTTTTAATATTTTTATATTGTAATAATTTCACACTTACTCTCCAAATGAATATAGAAACAACTTAAAGGGTTAGTTCAAACAAAAATTAAAATTCTGTCATTTATTACTCACCCTCATGCCGTTCCACCTTCGTTAATCTTCGGAACAGAAATTAAGTCAACTTTTAGCCAACTCGGAACAGTTCAAATCCGATGGCTCCGTGAGGCCTTCATAGGGAGTAATGTCACTTCCTTTGTCAAGATCCATAAAGGTACTAAAAACCCATCTATATCAGTTAATGTGAGTACAGTTGTTCAATATTAATATTATAAACCGACTAGAATATTTTTGGTGCGGCAAAAAAACAAAATAACGACTTATTTAGTGATGACCGATTTCAAAACACTGCTTCATGAAGCACCGGAGCATCAGTGTATCGAATCATGAATCAGATCGCGGTTCAATGGTTCAAAACCACCAAACGGCTGAAGTCACATGACTTTGGCGCTCCAAACAGCAGATTCGACACACAGATTCATAATGCTCCGATGCTTTCTAAAGCATTGTTTTGAAATCGGCCATCAAGTCGTTATTTTGTTGTTTTTTTGGCGCACCAAAAATATTCTCGTCGCTTTATAATATTAATATTGAACGACTGTACTCACATGAACCGATTTAAATATGTTTTTAGTACCTTTATGGATCTTGAGAGATGAAGTGACATTACTCCCTATGAAGGCCTCACTGAGCCATCGGATTTGAACTAAAATATCTTAATTTGTGTTCTGAAGATTAATGAAGGTCTTACGGGTGTGGAACGGCATGAGGTAATACAAGTAATACATTACAGAATTTTCATTTTTGGGTGAACTAACCCTTTAATGACAGTATATTTTAAATATTGTTTGTTTAATGGCCTCTTTTTATGAATAAGGCCGTATGTCCACCAAAGCATTGTTAGCCAGCTGAAAGCTTCGGCAGAGCGTTTTTATTATTTTTTTTTTTTTATTGAGATGCTTTGTTGTTATAATACGGAATATCCAATATTTCGTGGATAATTTATGTCCACACAATGTAGAGTACTTGCTATGTATGTTCGAGACCTGTGATATTAATTTATCATCCATTTTGTTCCGTTCTTTGCTTGCTGATGTTGTTGTACAGCAAGAATGTTGTGACAGTTGGTCGGTGTTGTATTTGTCCCGCCCCTACTTCACTCTGATTGGACGGCTGGCTAAAAGTTGACAGTGATGAGTGCAGCGTTTTACTCAAAAGTTTAACATTCATCAACTCACTAATTTATAGGAAAAAATTCAATAAACACAATACACAAAGAACATACCTACTTGTCTATTTTAAGTCTATTTTCTAGTTTATTTATAAGTTTAGTATTCTTGTTTATTAATATATTAAATGTAATGTATTCATTAAATGTAAAATAAATGTTTAAATGTAAAAAATTCATTATATTATCACCAGTGATGGGGAAAGTTACTTTTTAAAGTAATGCATTACAGTATTGCGTTACTCCCTAAAAAAGTAACTGATTGCATTATACTTGGTTACTTTTTAATGGAAAGTAATGCGTTACATTACTTTTTCTCATCTAGGCTGATTTTTTGTTTTTGACAAAAAAGTTATATTTTTGGCAAATGTAAAGGCCCTTTCACACCAAAAGTGAAATAAATCGACACTCACAATTAGGCCTGCACGATAAATCGTTATAAAATCGCGATCTCGATTCACCCTGTTCAAGATTTAATTTTTAAATGACTTCGATTTAAAAAAAAAAAAAAAAAAAAATCAGCCTTTATTTTGAAAGGACCGCTCTTCACCCTCAGCCAACGACAAAGCGCCTGTTCACACCAAACGCGAATAGAGCGTCTGGCGCGAATGATTTCAATGTTAAGTCAATGTAAAGACGCGTTTACGCGCACTGGACGTCTCGCGGCGCGAATGAGGCGTTTCGCGCGAATGGTGCTTTTTGTGCATTTAGCGTTTGACGCGAATTCGCGTCTGACGCCCGAGTTGAAAAATTTGAACTTTGGTTAACGCGGCGCGAATTTATGCCAATCAGGAGCCTGCTTGCTGCTGTGGCGGCAGGCCCGTCCGAAGTCACTCATTCAAAATGGAAGAACGACTGATATTATCAGTGAGCAGTCACACAGAGATTTATGACACAAGTTCATACTTCAGACAGGAATAAGAAGGCCCTCGCTTGGAAGAGTGTCGGTGAGGAGATTGGGCTACCTGGTAAGTTGTACACATTTCACTTTTGAGTCACGTACACGTTTATCGACCCGCAGCCTTCCCGCGACGCTGACTCCTACGCCGCTTTTCTGCTCTCCAGAGCAAATACAAACAAAGCGGTATCTCTCTCGATGAACGCACGATCAACATCAGCCATCTTGCAAACAGACAACCGCCTAGCACTTGCCCCTCCCACAAGAAGCGGATTTCGCCTCGGACGCGTGTCAATTTCGCTTCATACGCTTGTTTTTTACGCGCGTCTATTTCGCTCTAGACGCGCGAATGCATTCAAAATGTTCTAGCGGCAAACTAGACGCGGTAGACGCGAATTTGACGCTCTATTCGCGTTTGGTGTGAACGCTAGTCTCGTGTTTCACTCGTCAAGCGAGCGCGGTAGTTCTATATTGAAGCCTCTACAGGCTTGTGGTGATGTGCAATGTTCTATAGGTGCCAAAACAAATATTTTTGGTACTTCCAATTTGTTTTGTTTTGTCATGGTTCATGTGTGCAATAAACATTACATTTCATGAGAAAAAAAATCGTTGTAGAGAATCGTGATATCAATTCTAAGCTAAAAAATCGTGATTCATATTTTTCCCAGAATCGTGCAGGCCTACTCACAATGTCTCTCAACATGGAGACAGGGGAGCTGTCAGTCAATAAATGGAAAAACAAAGTAACTTGCATTACTTATTTGAAAAAGTATCTCAGATATTTTGTTGTAAATTTAAAAGTAATGTGTTATTACTTTATTAGTTACTTTAAAAAAGTAATCTGATTACGTAACTCATGTTACTTGTAATGCGTTACAATATATTAGCTTAGTTTCATGATTTCATTTCATTCACTGAAACTGTCATTTAGCACCAGTGCTCTTTATATGGATTTTTGAATTCCCAGCATGCTCTTTTCAGTCTAATTGCATTCTGAGAGTGTGAAACAGAGGCTCAGCAGATCTTTCTTCTGCCATGCCTTAAAATAAAGATTTCTGTCACATATTCACACGTCTTATGCCGCACTAAAATTAGACTTTAAACCCTGTTTAATTTATGGTTGCAGACTCCAAGACAGAAGGGTAATAAAATCATTTGCAGAGCACACAGAATTTACTCTGTCAAAGCTGTGAAGCCACGAGAGATCGACACGACTTCACCAGAACAGCTTCTGTGATCATAAATAGACGAGAATGACAAGACAAAGAATAGCCGTGGTTTATTCTGGAGCTGCTGTAGGGCCTGATAATGACTCACTGCCACTTTTATGTCTCTCTCTTCCATTTTTTGCTTTTTTTTTTTTTTTTTGTATCTATTTGAGAGGGTCAGATTTGTTTGTTTAAAGTACAGGTAAAACCAATGACCTCTAGTTGGTCGGCTGGACCCATGCATCAGTGCCACACGCCATGGATATTGTCGGTAGTGCTACTAAATCTATCGAGCATCATGGGAGATTAATTTGGCCAATTGAGATATACTGTCAAAGTGCCAGCCTTTATCTTCTACGAGGCCACAAATTCCTGCCATCACTGTCACCATGCCAACACAATCTAATGCCGCACACGGCGCCCATCGGTGACAGTGAGAGGAGGATGACACTTCTCTCATCCTTTCATCCTGTTATCTTTATATCAGGAGCGCGAGGCAATATTCTGCTACGATCGGTTTAATAGCACATTAAATTTGTTCTAGAAATACAGTTTGACAGGATGAGTGTGTGTTGACTGTATAGTGAAGGTTTATTGATTGTATTGTACACTTCTGTATTCAAAAACTGATTTTCAGTAGTTTCTGTAGCCAGTCAGACACACAGTTATTCATTATATTTAATGAATTATCCAGAAATCCACTCTCTCAAAGTTCTGTGAACCCATCCCCCTAAAACTGCAACTAGCATCCCAAACGTAGCTAACACACAGGCAGAACTAGGTCCTAGTTCTTGCTTTCCTGTATTCTGCTTCAACTCTCTCTTTCCCTTGGTAAACTGTATGCATGTATGTGTGTTTGTTAGTTTAGTTATGTGTTTGTGATTTAGTTCAATAAAACTTGGGTGCACACTCTTGCGAGTTGATTCTGATGTCCCTGATAACGATTCAATCACAGCTACGTGCTAAGAAAGCGATATTTTTCTGTAGCCACGGAAAAATATCCTTCTTGAAAAGTTGATAGACAATCAATACTGAGTGTTCGCTGGCTGAACAGATTCATTCATTGTAATATTAATTCAGCTACATTAAGTTAATTTGATTAACTGATTCAAATATGTATAATTAATTATAACGAGTTATGACTAATTATTAATATTTCCCCTTTTGAGCTAATAAATATCGTTCCATTTCTTTCTTCCCTACTAGACTAGTCTGGGGCTGGTAAGATTTTTCTTACTTTAATTCAGCAAGCATTAAATTGATCAAAATGCACCCCATTCATCAAAGAATCCTGAAAAAAAATCCTGAAAATCAGTTTACACCAAAACTCTTTTCAAAACTAATTAAAAAAATAAGAAATCTTTCTTGAGCAGCAAACGCAGCATATTGGACTGATTTCTGAAGGATCATGTGACACTGAAGACTTTGTTCTTTTATTCTCCAGTGATCAGTGTTTCTGCTAGTAGATTTAATAAATTTGATATTCTCCTTGGTTTTGTGCTTTATACCACAGCCATGCATGACAATTTCAACATTTTCTTCTGTTTTTATTTGTACTTTTGATCAAATAAATGCAGAATTAGTGAGCATAAGAGACTTCTTTCGAGCATAAGAGACTTACTTCAGAAGCAAAAAAAACCAAACAAACGAAAAAACAGTTACTGTACTTTTGGCATTCGTTGACCAAAATCTGACTGTTGAGAAAACATGAACTACTGTGAGGCAGTTAAGAGCCTGGCAGGAGTAAGTGCCCACCTTGCCATGAATTTTCTGGGCATCAGTTCCCTCCAACAAGTCCTCTGCCCCTTCTCCTGATGCCACCTTCCTCTGAATGTGGGCATTTTGCTCCCTTAAGGCCACAATCTGCAAAATACACGATAAAAGGAGAGAAATAATCAAATATAATAATCAGCAATACTGATATCAAAACATGCTGAACTGTGTTGTTTGCTAGGATACTTTATGCCAAATAATATACTAAACAGTAAAGACAAAATAGAAATGACAGACATAACTGGTACAACAAATCCTAAAATGGGGTATTCATATGCAACATTAAATATTAGAACAACTTTTTTTTCCTTGTGCTTCCTGATACATATTTTTTGTAGTTTTCACAGGCATTATCAAAGCAATTCTTAAGCTTTATTTGTATTACCTGGAAGCAACAAACCAGATATCCATGCTCTTTAGATGCGCAGACCTAACCATATTTTTCCTGGTGTGTATGTATGTGTGTTTTCCAGGGTAATTTTTAAGTTTTGGAGGCATAGACATTTTCATATAATGTCACATTCTGAGCGATTACTTAGTAAAGCAATGTTTCGATGCACAGACCAAACCATAATTTTATATATATATATATATATATATATATATATATATATATATATATATATATATATATATATATATACAAACACATATGTATCAGATTTGAGGGACAAGTTTACAGATTATGTCAAGTTTAGGCTTAAAATCATGAATTGGTGCTTCTACATCAGTGTTATCATCTATCATTTCCCTCTGATTTTTGGGTAGGGTTAGGTTTAGGGGTAGGAATAGGGTTAAGACTAAATTTTCAGACTAGAATGTTGTTCCAGGATCAACAAAATATGTTCAGGAATGCATCTAACTCAGCAAAATCAGGACGTGCTATGCGTATGATTTCCAGGGTAATTTTTGTATGATGTACATATTGTTGATTCTCACTAAACTGCAAGCATAAAGGAAAAACAGCATCATAAATCAAACTTGGACAGCTTCATATGGCACATCAACAGCAAGCATGTTCACTTTTCCATCCGTTTTTTTTTTAATTGCAAATGTAGTTTCAAGAGCATTGAGTGCTCCACCACTCCTTCCGACAGGAATTGTGGAGAGCTGGGAATGTAAGAAACGAGCGCCTCGAACCGATCATTTAACAACCGACTTTAACAATTGAACATTTGGCATGACCAACTATATTGGATCTGCAACCCATAAATGGTGTTACTTATTTTTCTTAGGTAAAAGGAATTTTCCATAAATGAATTTTCCAGGGAAGCCTTAAAGGCACAGCAACAGCAGAAAACAGCCTGTTTAATTATTACACATCGAGAATTTTGAAAATGATTATGAAACACTAAATTAAGACTTTTTCTTGAACAAACAATATTATATGACACCTTTAAGGGCATGTCATCCAAGTGTTTCAACAGAGATTTCACATGACACATCACACTGCTGTCACAGGGCTAGAATTCTTAAATGTGATGAGATCGCACAGGATTTTGTCAGTCAGTTATAGACAACTTTATTAAATAAAATCATTGTAAAAACCTGTGAGATTGAGTGAGAGAGAGAGAGAGAGAGAGAGAGAGAGAGAGGTCAAAAGTTTCTAAGCCATTTTTAAAAATCACACAGAACAGAAGTTAAACATGTTAAAGTTTGTGAAACTCATATGGAAGCACAGAGGACAGTCATTTCTCGCACAAACTTCACTTTCTCTGGAACATATGTACAGACCCAGCGCCAGGATGGCATAACCCCCCAAAATATGCTTGGCATAACTGCACAGTAAATGTCACAGATTGTACACAGAGTATTTAAAATAAGAAGTGTAACTTCCTATATATTTGGTGGACTGTATTTTATTTTTACAATGAACAGACTGCGATGTCAAGTTAAGAAAACTGACAGGTTATGTTGTGTGTGCGCATGAGGCACCTGCGCGATCACTTGAATTTTCTTATAAAAGCAGAAACTACTTAAAATACTCAGACATTTATGGTCATAAGAGTAGCACCATTCAAATCTGTGAAGGGTTAAACTATTATTTTTGTACACACAATAAAAACAAACCATTGCTTGCAAAATAAAAAGAAACCAAAATTTTTTTTTAATAGTTTTAGCTTTTGTTAGTTAACTATAATAACCTTGCCTGGGCAAAACATCCACAGAACTGAAGTACAGTCAATTTTCCAGCTGTTTAAGCCACAAATATTTAGAAATATTCACAAATTATGTAATGCCGTCTGGGACACAATCTCAGGCCAGGAGTCTCAGACTCATCGAGACTCACTTTTAAGAATAATGACACAAATGTTGGGAAAGTGATAACAATGTAGGCCTCTTTTGAGGTATTGTCTCCACTTTCAATTTATCAGTTTTATTTTGATAAACAGGCCTATGACAATAGTAATAATGTCACATTACACAGAGTTTTTTGAGTAAAAGCTCGGTTTTGTGAGCATTAGCAGAACTGAATGTGTCAGAATAAACACGAAATGCATGGATTAGCGGTCGTCATCAGAGCTCATGCAGCCACCCTGGAGAAACTGCGACGACTTTAACCAGCGAACTGCTCCCGCAGTACTTTGATGGCACACACTGCTTAAGTCAGACATATTTTTAATATCAGTACCCTACTGTTGCATTCAGTTCCAGAATAATATCCCTTACAAATAAGTATTTGGTGGCACCACAATATACTGTTCACGTGTTGATACAGTATATACCATAGTACTCAATTATTACCAATGTTTCAAATAAATGACATGGTACTTTTTTTGAAGTACGCCACTATATCTTACACTATAATGTAAATTATAAAATGCAGTATATCTGGACCAGCACAAAACTGCCACAGCCCAGTAATGTAAAACTGCAGTGCATACAAATATAGCAGCAGAAGTTGCTGACCATGTCCGCTGGCATATGCTACCTAATAAAATAACCTAGTATTCTTCCAGGAGCATCTCTTAAGCAGGTTATCTGACTGATGTACACTGTCACACCAACACACACATTGTGCTCTCACCAGGCTAAAGGGCACTGGGAGATTATTCCACTCCCATGTCGAGACGCTCTGTCCACTGTGAGCTCAGAGAAAGCGGGAGAGATGGATGGATGGAAATAAGGGAGACATCCGCTTTCTTTTGTTTGGTTTATCGCCGCTCGCCACGCATTCCTTTAATGAGGTGGCAATTAAGGGGCTTCACGCTTTTGAAGGCACAGAAAGGGAATTGTCTGCCATTTTTCGAAGCCTGGAGATCAAACAATCCCGCACCTTCTGACTCCACAAAGAGCCGGAATATTGAGTCAACTTGCAAATGAAGGTAAATGAGAAGTGGAGGCCCAATGAAAGTGAGCATGTTCACTTTGATGTCGTTCATTTGGTCTCATCAAAGAGGAGCACGCAAAAGCACGGCTGTGTCTGAAACGCTGGTTTGTTTCAAACAGAAAACAACTACTTCACAGAAACCTGATTCATCTTTGTGACGCACCTGAATGGGTTGAGTAAAACATTTGGCTCCCTCTTACACTGAGATATTAATGGGAACTTGAAATTCAGATGGTTCATGTATACTTGGGCAGAAATGAAGCACTCTTCATAATTCTGAGATTGCATTGAGAGCATATCTGAGATATGAAGGAAAAAGCTGAACTAATCAAATTTAAAAATTCTCTTCTGAATAACATTCAATCAAATTCAAGTCAAATGTATTCTACAAGAAAAAGCGTGAAGCCACTTAATTGCCGCTTCAACTAGCAGTTGTATTATCCAAAGTACTATATCCGCTCTGTCGGTTGGAAACCTTGTATCTCTAAAAATGCTTCTTTTCTGGAAATGGAAAAAATACTGTATTTTTTAAATAATTAAACACAGTGTTGTTAGTTGATATTGTGGCTTTATATATATATATATATATATATATATATATATATATATATATAAAATCAGACACTTGGATGTGTTTTTAAATTATTAACATTTTACCAAAATAAAGCTCAAACTATGTTTTTGACGAGTGAATGTAGGAGAATTTCACATATACAGTACTGTGCAAAAGTTAGTATTTTCACCCAAAAAATGGTTTAAAGCCAGTTATTTATATCGTTTGCTGTAGTGTGTCAGTAGGAACTATCAGTTTACATTTCCAAACATTCCTTTTGCCATTAATTGTAATAATCCAGTGAGATTTTTGTATGCACAAGGAGTTTCATAACAGCTGGTATGAAAAACAGAAAAAACTGAGACAGATTAATTCCAGAAGAACTGTGACAACGTCTCCAAGATGCTTGAAGAAACCTACCTGAAAAACTATGTGCAAGTGTGCTTGGGACAAAAGCTGTTTTAAACGCAAAGGGTGATCAGACCAAATACTGATTTTATTTAGTTAAAGGTGCCATCGAACATTTTTTTACAAGATGTAATATAAGTCTAAGGTGTCCCCTGAATGTGTCCTTAAGTTTTAGCTCAAAATACCCCATCGATTTTTTTTAATTATTTTTTTTAACTGCCTTTTTTGGGGTATAATTATAAATGCGCCGATTCAGGCTGCTGCCCCTTTACATTTTCGTGCTCTCTCTCTCATGGAGCTCGCGCTTGCCTTGAACAGCATAAACAAAGTTCACACAGCTAATATAACCCTCAAAATGGATCTTTACAAAGTGTACGTCATGCATGCTGAGTCATGCAAATAGCCATCGGATTATGTGAGTATTTTATTTGGATGTTTACATTTGATTCTGAATGAATTTGAGTCTGTGCTCCGTTGCTAACGGCTAATGCTACACTGTTGGAGAGATTTATAAAGAATGAAGTTGTGTTTATGAATTATACAGACTGCAAGTGTTTAATAATGAAAATAATGACGGCTCTTGTCTCCATGAATACAGTAAGAAACGATGGTAACTTTAACCTCATTTAACAGTACATTAGCAACACACTAACGAAACATTTAGCAACACTAAAAATATCATGTAATCATGGATCATGTCAGTTATTATTGCTCCATCTGCCATTTTTCGCTATTGTTCTTGCTTGCTTACCTAGTCTGATGATTCAGCTGTGCACATCCAGACGTTTTGCCCTGGTCTAATGGCTTGAACATGGGCTGGCATATGCAAATATTGGGGTCATACATATTAATGATCCTGACTGTTACGTAACAGTCTGTGTAATGTTGAGATTCGCCTGTTCTTCTGAGGTCTTTCAAACAAATGAGATTTATATAAGAAAGAGGAAACAATGGAGTTTGAGAATCACTGTATGCCATTTCCATGTACTGAACTCTTGTTATTCAACTAGGCTATGCCAAGATAAATTCAATTTTTATTTCTAGGGCACCTTTAATATAAGTTAATTGATCAATAAAATCTAATTATGACATTATTTTTGCAAGCATTTTTACACAAGTGCCTAAAACTTTACACAATACTGTAGCTTTGGAGGTAGGTTTCTTCAAGTGTCTTAATAAATAAAAGCCTAAATTCAAACTGTTCATCATATAAAGTGATTGTGTCTCTTCAAAACTTTGGACTAAATACTGCTCAATATGGATTCGTTTTACTATCTCTTTATGAACTTTTTGAAGCGTCGCGTAGCTGTCTATGAAGGGACAGAAAGCTCTCAGATGTCATCAAAAAGATCATAATTTGTGTTCTGAAGGTGAACAAAAGTCTTACAGGTTTGGAACGATTAATGACAGAATTTTCATTTCTGGGTGAACTAACTCTTTAAATAAGCTTGAGTTCATACTTTGCTTTAATAAGTGCTTAAGTATGTGACATCTGTGCTTCTCCACTCTGGAAAAGCACCAGCCGCCGCTGCATTCTGAACATGCCCAAACTGCCTCTGCAATTCACTAAGTTGTGTGAATGTCCTTTCATAATATCAATGAACTGTTATTCAAAAGCATGAGGTTTTGAATGAGTAATACTAATAATAAATAAATATTTTCTGGGAAGTAAACTTGGGCAGCTTGGAGGCTGGATGAAATTTAAAAGCAGCCTCAATTGAAATCCTTGTTTTTTTTTCATTTCCCAGAAACAGAATTCATAGCAAATCTTTCTGTCGCATGGTTGATGTTTTATATTTCATAGTTTATATATGATTTATTAAAGATGTGGTGAACTTTGTAATGCATAGTTTCAATCAGTGAAATGTTGACATATTTATTTATTTAGCATTTCTTTATGCAAATAAATATAAATGGAGGAAATAAAGACACCCAAACAGCCTTTCTTTATTTTTCATAATGAGTCATCGTCTTGTTTTAAATAACTTTCACCTCTTCTGTTCTCTCCTCTCGCCCTCTCTCAACCCGAAAAGTTCACACAAGTGTTAATTCAGAAAGTGAGAAATTATAACACACAGCAGAACTCGCAGAGTGATCAAGATCAATACACACATTCTGAATATGAAATATCTCTTAAAAGGGAAAAAAAAAGGTTATTTGGCACTTGTTGAGAAGTTTAAAGCTCTTTCAGCTAGAACTGCACCATCTGTACTGACAGTACTAGAATAAACACTAAAACACACAATGCTCTGTTGCATTTCAGACTAATCAGATCAAGCAAAAACAACATGGTATAGCAACAAATTAAACATATTTAGCATGATTATGGAGTATATTTATCTTATAGTAAGTACCTTTCTGGTAAAGATTGTTGTGTAATTATGTAATCAGAGCATTTGTGCCTCACCTCCTGATTGGCTGCGGCCAACTCCTCCTCCAAGGCAGAGACCCTCTCTAGTGACACGCGCAATCTCTCTCGTACCTGAACGTAAAAAACAAAATAAAACATTTCATCACTCACTGTTCATCAGGGTTGAGCTCTAATCTAATCAAAGTGGAATTAAAAATGGAATAAAATTCTAGTTTAGTTGTAATGGTACATTTAATTTTTTCTATTATGAATGACCTTTAAACATGATATCATGATAACATGATATAGATAAGTTATTCTTGTGGTGATGTATGACAAATTTATAAAATGGTTAGTTCCTGTCCTTGATTCTGATTGGTCAATAGCTGTGTTTTAATCACGATAAAACATGGCTATGACTGCTTCACCCAGCGGTTCAGTGTATCATTAAACAACACCCTTAGCAACCACTCAACGTAAACTGTTTGTTCTTTATTTATATTGTTCATTGAAGCTTACTGTATTATGTAGAAGAGTTTTGTGAGATTGAACAAGTTTATTACCTGCATTCAGATTTATCATTTTCCTTCAGGTCAGTCCTATGTTCATAATAAAAAATGTTTAAATGTCCGATGTATTATCTTGTCGTTTTAACAGTTAAGGGGTGACTGACAGCGCTAGTCAAAGTTGTCAGTTGCGTCTTGTTCTGTGTTCACAACAATTCAGTCTTTTCAACGTAAAAGTCTTCGCAACGGAGTGACTCACTCATAAAGACAGTCTTTGCCGCCATCTAATGGTGTAATAATGTAACTTCTGTTGCTGTTCACAGTCAGGGACTATTTTTTTCCAGTGGAAGGAAGGCTTTTAGTAAGAGTTTACTCCATGAAAGTTGCATTGATACATATATTTTGCTTTAATATTTGTATTGTGTGGTAACCGTTTTATAAAATCAATAAGGTACTCGATGCTAGTGCTGTATCCGCTTCGCATCATGCCTAACAACCCCCTTCAGCTGTGACTTATTCACAACACAGCACAGCCTCTCTTACCTTATTGCTTACGTAAAACACTTTTTTCTCTTTGTCTTACATCAGATTATGTCACTTAGAAGTTTTGAAAAATTCTACAGCTGAATAAAAACAGGACCTGTTTGATCACTGGAATCATTTCAATGGGTTCAGTCTTTCATCACTAGACGACCAGTGGTCACTAAAACTATAGTCCCATAAATCACAAGCAATTTCCTGCCGTCTGTTACCTAACGCCTTAAAAATGACACTGTCTGTAGAAGGCCGCAGAATGGATTACAGCTGGATGAACTGCCACACAAGAGCTTAATCCATAAATAAAACGCCACTGGATGAAGGAAAAGAGAGGTGGGACAGTGGGCTGCAGTGTTTAATAAATGTACTTCAACCTCACTGTCCAAAAATCAGGAGAAAAACTGTTGTATAATATTACTTTGGCTACTAAAATAGATGAGGTTTGTGGTATGCAACATATTAAATTTCTGTCAAATTGTCATATGCATTACCCAGACAACATTGTGCTAGCCTTATGAATTCAACAAAAACAACAGGAACCTCAGCAGGTGTTGATCTCATGGTTTACCTTCTCATCCAGTGCTTTGTGGTGCTCAAAGAGGGACTTGAGAGCTTTGAGGACCTCCACCTCACTGGAGACGCCAGAAGGAGACTGGGCCTGTCGTTTCACCACCGTCATGCGTAGGGAACGTTCATGCCTCGAAACCAAACACTCCAAATGCTCCAACAGCAGCTGTGGCACATATAAGGAGTTAATCTCATGATATTTAGCATCATTATCCTCAATTACTATTACAAACATGAAACTCAATGTAAAATTGAAACTAAATATAAAACTAATTTAATACTTAGTTGTGGTAATTTGTTAATTTCTAAACTAAGTCATAAGTATAAGAAAACCATAAATTTAGTAACTAATCTAAAATTATTATTTTTTCAAATCTAAAACTAAAGCTTAATCTTAAGCTAATAATACATTTGAATATAAATAAAAAAATAAAGCTAAATATAAAACTAATTCTAAAATATAAATAAAAAAAAAATAAAAAATTTAGCAACCAATCTAAAACTGAAACTTAAAGGGTTAGTTAAAGGGAACGCGGACTGACAACAGACCCGGAAGAGAAGGCAATGCTGAATAAAGTCGTAGTTTTTGTTATTTTTGGACCAAAATGTATTTTCGATGCTTCAACAAATTCTAACTACATGAGGTAAATATTTTTGTCATATCATTAAACCCTCAAGGACATTTTTCATTTGAAAATTAATGATATGTGCTTAACACACCATTTTGTATTTTCTCATTTTACAAGGGAACCCTTTTAGACAGCTAACAACATTACACACAAGAAAACCCATTACATTACTTGAAACAATAAAGCAGACACGACAAATTGAACCCCCCTGGACCCGGCACAAAGGAGATTATGTTAATGTGGTTACTCTCTGGTCTGGTACATAGCATAAAAAATCAATTCGGTCCCAAACTCCCAAGGACACCATGGGAGAGATAGACCGAGAACTGTCTGTCAATAGATGAGTAGAATGTATATACAGAGCTATGGATGGGAGACAGAAAATGTGTTTAAAGTAAAACTGTATGTTGTTTTGAAATGAACTTGTTCAGGAAACCTTCTCAGAATAATGCGGAATTCTGAATAAAGCTGAATGTAGGTTATTCCTACTCGATATCTCTTACTTGTGACCATGAAAGTGCTCCCTTGCATGATGTTTGGAAGACGTCGTATAAAGAAACACTTTGCACTATTCACTTTGCAGGTGTTTGATTGCCAACTAAGAAGCCTCTTAGCATACTAATTGCGAGGATAAACAATGCTATGCAATGCTATCAGCTATCAACAGAAAGGATTATTAGAAATTTGTCTCTGTTAACTAATTCTAAACAAGCTGTATTATCATTCAATTAGGAACTTTGACTCGTTGATGCATTTTATTTGCTTAGGCTGCCATGATTGTTTGACATCAAACAGACACAATAAAAGCACTAAAGTAAAAACTAGGGATGTCTTGAGTCGATCACAAGGATCAGTATCAAGGTCAATTAAGCATTTTTTTTTAACTGATTGGTATCGGCGATCCTAAGCCCGATTCTTTATTTTACATCAGCTGTTACGCAGATGTCATGCAGTAGGTGGCAGTATGCACCTTCAAGTGGGTTTGCCAACCGCCAGTAAAAGGAAAAGAAGAAGCTCAAATGTGCATGCGTGATGCGCGAGAACAAATGAGGTCTGTTGACGCACTTTCAAGCTTCTGTGTTTAGCGTTTTTGCACACTTTTGTAACAAATCACTAGAAGATATTCAATGACTAGGATCAGATTGGGGGCACAAAAAAACTGAATCTAAATCTAAAGAAAAACTTAAACTAGTGTTGAAACTAAATATAAAATTTTTTTTAAAATACTTTCACTAAAAGTTAAAGCTTAAACTAAAATTAAAAGCTAAATCTAAAACAATTTATAAAACCACATCTTAGTTAAATCTCAAACTAACACTAACACTCTAAAAATAGTTAATATTACAAGTACCGATACTTATTTTCTAGTACTCGCTGATACCGATGCCTATACATTTATTAATTTCTCTCTCTGCCTTTTTTTTTTTTTTTTTTGGTGATGTTGCAGTTTTCAAGCACAACACAGTGAGACTAATGAATGTAGGACAGCTTCTTTATTATTACTCTAATGAAAAAAGTAATAATTTTTATGTGCTTGTCACAAACTTAAAGAACAAAAGTTTCACAGTGTCCAATAACCTTCAAAGGGCATTATTAACAATATATATATATATATATATATATATATATATATATATATATATATATATATATATATATATATATATATATATATATAAAAAACCGTTGTTATATAAAAAGAAGAGAGCTGTGTGTTGCAAGAGAACGCGCTTCTGTCATTCAGCCCGATTCCGCCTATCCCGCCTTTACTAATCGATAACGAACTGTGATTGAAAGCATTCAGTTCACAATGTATGGGTTGTCATCATTAATTTTGAAGTATTTCCACAACTGTGAGGCTGACATTTTTTCTGCTGCTGCCGCCGGTGTCTCTGTGCACGGACAATTTTGGCAGTTACGTCACGTGAGGTATCGGTCTTTGGTATCGGGGGTATTTTTACGAGAACGAGTACAAATGCATGAGCTTGGTATCGGTGCATCCCTAGTTAATAGTCCAAAAAAGTTAAAGCTAAAACTAAAATGATATCTAAAACTAAAGCTAGAGTTAATATAAAGCTAAAACTGAAAATACAATTAATGCAAAACAAAAATAATAGTTAAATAAACTATATTTAGCTTCATTTTTTATCATGCTGGTGAAATCAAAATTCTAGTTGATTCCCACAAGTTTCCAAATTTCTAAGTAGGGAGTTCAACTTCAAGTGGAGTTGCCAAGTAGGTAGTTGGAAATTCAGGCTTCTCTAGTTGAATGTAACACAGCATTAGGGCTGCAGTGGCACATGTACCTGCCTGAGGGCTGTACTGGCAGTACTGTAGCAGAGCTGCTCTAGAGACCTCTAGAGAAGCTGACCTTTCTATTTCTGCTCAGTTCCTTGCTCTCTCATTCATAACCCTCAGTCTGTGCCAGCCTCTGTCTTTCCCAGCGCCAGCTCAGCACTAAAACAACCCTATAGCCGGATAACACAGGTTAGGTTACTCTCTCTCCCTCTGCGTGTGTCTGTTTTGGTGGATCAGATTAACACTGGTGCCGTCAATAGACACAGCCTAATACATGAATCTCAACATTGATCTTAAATCAATATATGTACAGTAACATCATGTGTCATTTTACTTGAAGGGGTGCCCTGTGTAAAAGTCCATCTATATGCTGTGATGGAATGGCTGCCTCCCCCTTATTATCAGGACCACCCCGTCCCTTGAACTCGCCAAGCTCCCGACAGGAGTGGGTGTGAGAGAGAGGAGGGGCGCGGTAACAACCAGGACTGGCAGTGCATGATGAGGTACACCTGAATGTAATGGAGCCTCAAGACCACTGCTGTTAAATATCGAGTGTCCCTCTCCTCAAGAGACAGTTCTCTTTTCCCTATCCATGCACGCTTGTGTCCTCATAGTTCCAGGAAGGGGAGCATGGATGGATTCCCACACCGCCATATGGACTGGGTCACCGTGATTTTGCTAAGTAAGACACGTTCCTGGATCAACATCTTTGTTGATCCTGGAACAACATTCCAATCTACCAATCAGATTTGAGGGACAAGTTTACCGTTTATGTCAAGTTTAGGCTTGCAACCAGGGTAAGGTGCTTCTTTCCACTCGGATTTTAGGGATAAGTTATGGGTAGGATTAGGTTTAGGGGTAAGAATATGGTTAAGACTAAATTTTCAGACTGGAATGTTATTCCAGGATCAACAAAACATGTCTTACTTGACAAAATCATGGTGACCAT